>NW_018164674.1:168351-182617 GCF_001263595.1 Phalaenopsis equestris
TATATATATACATACATATACATACATATACATACATATACATACATATACATATATATATATATATATATATATAATCTGAAATAGAAAGTACAAAGAGCATCAATGATCACTTTTAAAACTTGCGAAATCTAAATTCCAAAGTGACAGCGATTTACAGAGTAACTCCATTCCCGCCCAATTATATAATCCTACCTTCCTCACGAATTTTAATTAACAGTACCGAAATTTGAAAAAAAAACAATATTGAGTATCACGCATGCATGAATTATTAATGGACCAATCATTTATAAATCACGATTTATCTTTGGGGAAGTCGAATTCATGAAATATTGATGGACCAATGATTCATCATCAATGAAGATATAATATTTGCAATAATGAAAGGACGCAACAATAATTTAAGCCCTTTAACTACCATCAATTAGGGTTGTAATTGACTCGAGTCATGCCGATTATGCCTTGGATTGAATTTGGCTTTATTTTATCGGCTCTAGCTCGCTGAGCTTTCACATATATGTTCATATGTCACTACTGAAAAACTGCGGATTAGCGTCAGAATTAGCGGTAGAAATAATTCTGACACATTATTAGCTTTCAATTTGCGTGCGCGTGTTTATCGTCACACATGGTTCAACTTCAAAAAGAATCAATGCAGATGAGTTGCGTTGAGTGGGGGACTCTAAGGGGACACAATAGTGTCTAATTAGTATCCGCAAAAGCCCTAAAATAGGCTCCTGCGAACCGCAACCTCCCTTTCGCATTTCTTATTGCCTGAACTCTTCTCTTTCTCCGCCGGCTTACTTTCGTCAAGTCCGAGCCTTTCCAGAGATTCTGGCTAAAATTCACCACTCCAGCCTTGTCCAAGGTGAGAAATTTTCTTCCACACGTCTAAGCTTTGGTTTGCATAAGTTTTCATATTTCTGTTTCATTTCATAGGTGTTAGATCAGAAAATACATGTGTTTTTCTCAAGTTTTTTTCTTATTCCTTTGTTAGATATGCAATTTACATGAATTTCATGGTTTTACATTTTAGAGAGGTATGCGCTTAAATATAAAAGTTTAGATTTGAGATATGTAAATACCTAAGAATTTTGTGATATTAAATTTTAGATAAGATAATTTTACATAAGTTTTGAAATGTGTGTAAATGATTTATTTAGTATTGAGATATATGAATATATTAGATTAGTGCTATGCATGTAAATATGTGCTTTGTTTATGTAAATATGTAAATTTGAAAATTTAGGTTTGAGATATTACATAAGAAATTCGTGTTATGTATGTAAATATGAAAATTTTATATAAGAAATTTGTGCTATGTGTTTAAATATGAAAATTCAGGTGTGACATTTGTAAAATACATAAGATTAGGGCTATGTAAGTAAATATGGGCTTTATATGTAAATATGTAAATATGAAAATTTTGGTGTGGGACATGTAAATACATAAGAAATTTATGTTATGTATGTAAATATGAAAATTTAGGTGTGACATAAATACATGAGAAATTTGTGTATGTAAGTTTAGAGTATAGTTAGGCTACTGTTGATTTTTATTTGGTTAAGGGTAAGATATTGGTGTGGTACTTTAATAGGTTAGTAAATTGATCGGTTAGTTTATGTCTTAATGGGTTAATTAGTTGTTTTTCTAGATTTATGGGCATTGGGTTTCAGATATGATGTGTAGGTGACCTAAAGTTCCGAGTAGGACATGTAGATTATAGTCTAAAGTTTCACAAAGGTGTGAAATTGATCCACGATTTAAATAAAAAATATGAGACTCAGTGGGACATTAATGTTGTACTAATCTATAGAGCTACATCTATGTTGCAGATGGATATTCAAAGTGTTAGATCATGTACTGATATGTAAAAAATTAAGCTTTACTTTTCTTATGCACATTTGTATAGATGAAATTACACTTTAAATAAGGGTATTTTTATATTTTTTTTTTGCAGAAACAATAGGTACTAGAAGTGGAACGATGTGGAGAAGAAATGGAGCGAAGCGGAGTTGTTATGGAGCAATTGGGGATCGCAGAAGCTACCGTCATTGGGAGACGAGACGCTCCTATCAAGCACCTTGGTGCCACTTACTTGGACGCCTAGGGGCTAGTATACAGTCGAGCAGACAGAGATGCTGGTGCTTTGGCCCTAGTCCAGTGGCACCAAGACCCAAGTAACTACTAGTCAATTTTTCAATTGTTCTCCCCATGACGTGAGGAGCTATTTGACAGATTAAAAGGAGTTCTTTAGAGAGAAATGAAGAAATTTTTTTGTGGAGAAGAAGTAGAAGAAAGTAGGGTTTGTTGTAGGGAGAATTAGGGATTTTACTTAGAGAGTTTGGTGATATTTGAGAGGTGTATTATGAGGAGAATATTTAGCACAACAACAAGGGTCTAGGAGATCCTAGGGGAGCATTCTCAGAGCAATATAAAGAGGAAGAAGCTAAGTATTGTGCATTTTTTTATTGCGCTTTTGTAAACACAATTACGTAGTGGATTTTCTTTGTTTTAAAGATATGTTGTGGTATTTCTTCCATGCTTTGTGTGTAGTTTTTTCACCTTTCTCTTGTGATGATTATGTTGATTGTGTAGGAATAGTTGAATTCTTTTAAAATTAATTTTCAATCTTTAATGTACTGAGTATTCTTCAAAGCTTCATTTACTTTTCATTCTGACCAAGTGATTAATTAAAATGTATTGTGATCCATAATGACTTGGAAGAGCTATAGAAGAACAATTAGAGTGTTCACAACTATAGGGTGTTAAGGAAAAAAAACTGTTGGGAGATGCAAATAGATAGGGAAATAATCTTTGATGAGTTTGAATTTGGATTTAAGGAATTAAAACCATTTTAACCAAATTTCTTTATGCACTCGTGAGAGGGTAAAGATGAGAGTTGCTCATATTTGTCACTAGCCACATTTATAATTTAAAGTATTCATTTCCTATACACCTCATATATCTAAGAGAAGGTAGTTTTATAACTTATATCTCACAAATTCAAATATATTAAGTAGAAGGAGTAAAACATAAGATAGTTTGTAATTCAGTAGGACTAGTTAGTACAACTTAGAACCAACTTTACTTCCAAGCTTAGATCGATTCTAGTAGGTTAGAACTTTGATGAAGTCTAATTGCCTCACTCCCTTTGGGATCAATATTCTGAACTCGTAATCCGATATTACTGATACGACACATAAACTTGAGTGAGATCCTTGCACTTAGAATTAGGGTGTGTCAAGATTTTAGCACTCCTATAGAGCTTGTCATAGATGTATAACAAATTATATCCAGGAAGAAAAAAGATTAACTAACAAGTTTTTTGGTTGGTGTTGAAGATTTCATGCATGTGGCTTCACAACCGCTCGTTTATCTTTAAGAAGGTAGGTTTTGACGCCCATATGCAAAGTACAAAAATCTAGTATACTAGTCACTTGAAGAAGTGAAGTTGGACTCTAACATAAAGGATTTAAACCTGATTATTTGTATTAAACTTCACATGGTGAATTTTAACCAGATGTTCACTACGATCATGTTGAGCCTCATCATGTTATGCCCCTCCAACTGTTCATGAATCTAGAATGTATGAGAAAATGATTGATAATGTGAACAAAGCACATTTTGTTGGGAGTGTGCCTGATAATGACTAGGAATTGAATAGTGAAGTGCAATAATTCTATGAATTATTAAATGTTGCACTACAACCACTGTGGGAAGAACACACTCCGCAAAAAGAGTTATTGGCCGCCCTTAGAATGCTGGTATCAAATTAGATTTCATCATGCACATGAAATGTTATGATCAGGTAGTAACATTATTAAAATAGATCAACCCTGCAGATAATTTAGTTTCAGAAGATTTATACATAACTAAAAAGTTAGTTGTGATGTTGGGGCTACTATCTGAAAAGATAGATTCATGCATCAATGACTATATGTTATATTACAGAGAAAATGCACACGAGATGAAATGTAGATTTTAGAATGCTAATAGGTTCAAATCAAGGGGAAGAAAGATTAAAATTCAAAAAATATTCCTTACAAATGCCTCTTTTATTTTCCTCTCATTCCACAATTCCAATGAAGGTTTGCTTCTATGTGCAAGACTTCCTACAGGACATGACATAATATCATATTTGCTAGTGCTAATACAATGACTCGTCTCTCAGCTGGTGAAGCTTGAAAACACTTTGATGCAGTTATCCGGATTTTGTAGTAGAATAACACATTCAAGGGACTTTGAGAAACACATATCAGAGACTGAAGAAGGCCATCAATGGCGCTGTCAGATATGACACTCGCACAGCCACTCCGGTGATCCCTTCAGTTGCCCCTCCTCCCGTACCAGATCCCTCGCAAGAACCACCCCCCACTCGTGGACCATATTTCCACTGTTAGGCTCCTCGACTCTAGCACCTGAGATGACTAATGCTACAAACAGATTTTATATTGAGTTGAGGGTTACTCATAAGTTAACATTCATTTTTTACAGTATAGTAATTTCAATTTTATAATATACCTAATGTTTCATTTGCAGGTTCTACCCCTCCAGGCTACCCATGATGCAGATCACAGAGATCATCCAGATCATGTATGATCAGTCATATTGCTCATGGAAACAAATATTAATTACCACTCGGGATATGTATTGTGGAGTTTGAGGTATGATATTTTAATTTGAAATAAAAGGCTAATTTTTGCACTTTTTATGCTAATTAAGCTTACATACTTTCAAATTTGCAGAGTCATACTAGTTGTCGGAACATCATCACCCGATCTGACAAATTTTTGAGGTTCGTGCCAAGCTTATGCTTGGGGATATGTTAACTACAACGTGTGACAAGTGGCAGAGGCCCTCGTGGGTTGGCGAGGAAGTCTAGGCCGAGTTAAACCTAGCATGGGCCACTCCAGAACACCAGAGGAAGAGATAGACAAATCAGCAAAATTAGATGACAGACGTTAGAGGGGTTGCACTCCACATTAGAGATTACCTAAGGCTGGTAAGATTTTCTCAAAATTATAAAACTTACAGATTTATGTAGTTTTGTGACTCCTATATTTATCTGATCATGTATATAGGCCAAGAAGCTTGACAGAGAGTCATCCACGGTAGAGTTGCATGTCCTTACACATCGCCACGTGGGTATATAGCAGTGGGTATCCAACCACTCTCGATGTGTCATTGTATGTTTAAAAAAATTAATTTTCTAGTTTTTTTGAGGGGCCATTAACATGCCAATTAATGTTTGAATTTTGTTATATTGGAGGAATATGGGTAGCTTCAGAAGAGAAAGAGAGAGATGGCTAGCTAGACCTCACATTTCGCCAGCAGCAGTGGTAGTCCGATTTTGAGTTTTGGACGCAGCAGTGGGGAAGAAGAAGGAGAGAGTGCACCACTTCAAAGAAAAGGGAATGACGTTTGAGGTCGAATATTCCCGTGCAGTTGTGGGTGGCCCTAGCTCATTACATGCTCATCATGAAGAGTTTGCCAGAAGGCTTATGATGATGAATAAAGAGCGCTGAAGGTGCGTGAAGGCCGACAGATGGTTGCAGATAGTTTAGCACAACGACGAAG
Organism: Phalaenopsis equestris; assembly: GCF_001263595.1. Taxonomy (NCBI): domain Eukaryota; kingdom Viridiplantae; phylum Streptophyta; class Magnoliopsida; order Asparagales; family Orchidaceae; genus Phalaenopsis; species Phalaenopsis equestris. The sequence continues at coordinate 173,932 of NW_018164674.1, forward strand.
AGTTTTGATCGCAGGAGAAAGCGACATATGAGGTCTGTCAAAGAGGATGAGTATGAGGGTGATGATGATAGGATTTTTATTATGTTTTTGATGATGTTTCCTTGACAGAGGGGTTAATTATATATTTTTATTATTTTTGCGTAATCAAACTTCAAGTTTCTGTGGTTGTGAACATTGAACAGTTTGATCGATTTATCATCAATTTAATTTGGTATCACTTTTTAGATATGTCAGAGCTTTTTTTTATCAGTTCTGATGATATATAAATGTGATATTATGTTTCTTGTGTTTGCTCTGTATATATCTATGGATATTTGATCGTCTTGCTGCATTTTTTTTGTTACAAGTTTGCATCAGTTCGACAAAGGATAACGCAAATTCAATGCATCTGCGCTAAACATGGCGGACACAAATTAGTGTTGGCCATGTTCGATGCAAAAGCACGAGTACTTTTACGCATCTCTTTTTCCCGATGCAAATATATAGTGTCAAAATTTTTCGACTCAAATGCTGATGCAAATTAAAATTTGACTCAAATGCTGAGTCAAAATGATTTAGCCGCCAGAATTTTTTTGATGTTGATCCCAATTAGCATCGAGAAAGTGCCCAATTAGCGTCAAAATTTTTTGATACTAATTGGACATTTTCCGGTAGTGTTTTATTTGATAAAAATAATAAAAAATTTTACTTTATGCTCATACTTTTTTTGATAAAAATAATAATAAATTGTATTTTACAATTATAATTAATTGCCTGAGTACTTTAACGAGTTAATAAATAAACTAAATTCAAATGTCTACTTGATTTTTCATATAAATATATTATTAATTGAATTTATAAATTTAAACAAACAAAAGATACTACTCAAAAATTCAAATATTTTCTGTGCTTTTCATTTAAATATTTTAATAATTGAATTTATAAATTTAAACAAACAAACAACTGAATATTTTTTGAATTAATATCTAATCTATTAACAACAATTAAAAAAGACAACAAAAAAGTCCCAAATAAGTTTTTTATGATCAAATAATATAAATTTATATTAATAACTATTTCATTAAAATAAAAAAAAAATAATAGAGGAATTGCATTAAATTGTAATGCATTTTGAAATTTAAATTAAAATATGTGTAATAAAATAAATTTTAATTAATAAAATTTCATTTTAAAAATATATCATATATAACATAATAGTGTTCACTTGAATCCTTTTGTTTTGCTTATGCGCCCCCGTCATTTGTTACTTGAGATTCTCTGTATAGCTATTCTTATTGCTTCCCTTCCTAACCAGCCAACAAGTTAGAGATGTAAAAAGGATTTATAATGGGATATTTGATAAGTTACTTTCCGAACAATAAAAATATTTATTTGTGAACATAAAAAGGCCAATTTGAATGGTGTTAAGTTTAGTTTATTTAGTCTCTGAACTTTCAAAAAATATTTAAATTAATTTACTTACCAATTTGAACAAATTTGACAATGTGTTGACCCAGCCAAGTATAAGTTGACCATAGAGTGAATAAGGTTCATGTACAATCCACCTAAATAATGTAAAATTTTTTATTATGGAATAGCGCATATTTTTTCCCTCTGATTTTATATTATTACACTTTATTATCTTATATTTGTAATCTCTTATTGACATAATAATACACACCCAAAACATAAATATACAAAATCATAAAGAATAAAGAGCATACATTAACCAAAGTAGATAAATAAATAAAGACAAAAACACTTAAAATTGTGGTATAGTATAACATATATTAGAATTAATTAAGTTTAATTAAGATTTTATTTTATTTATTTTTGTAACTCCAAATATATTCTATGTATATATATAGATACATACATACATATACATACATATATGTATATGTGTACGTATGTATGTATATGTATGTATTGGTGGAATGTTCATATACGACACTTAAATTTTGCTCCTCGTTTTACACATGCAGTAACCTTGTAATTCTGGAAGTAATCTTATTGCTCTTCAGTTATATCCACATACTTTCTAAACTCCCCGGAGATCGAAATTATATATACGTGAATCAGAATATCATAGTCATGTAAAAAATTCACTTCACGTACGTACATTTTGATCATCGTTTATTTTAAATTAAATGAACTTTTATGAATAGCAGACATATTCCTGCACGAAATCAACTTATCCGTTACCATATCCCTTGTTTCACCTCACCAGACCGAGACTAATGATCCCAAAAGAAGTCTTAGGCCAAGATCTGGCCTTCGCCTTCTGCAATAAAAGCCTTCCCCAAGCCACCCAGCCCTCCCAACTCATCCTCTTATCCCACGTACTCCCCCACTCCAGCAGCAACCTCAGCCCTTCCTCCGCCTCCTTCTCCGCCTCCTCATACCTCTCCTCCGCCATATAAACCTGCCCCAGCACCAAATGCGGCTCCCCAACGTATCCATTCTCTCTGCAGCATTGCTTCAATAGTCTCTCCGCCGTAGCCATATCCATATTGGCCGGCCCCGTCATCGCCTTCCAGTAGAGGTCTCTGGCCAGGAGCTGAGATTCTCTTCCCAAGACTCTGGTGCAGTTGGAGAAAACCGGAGGGAGGATTAGTTCTAAGTCCTCGTCTCTCTGGAATGGGAGAATGTCGTGTTGTTGTTGTGGGTGGGTTGAGTTTTTCCGAGCTTGGATGTAGAGGTTTTCTTCGCGGAGAATGAGGTTGTAGAGGGATCCCATGCGGGAGAGGGAGTTCATCCATAGACCGGGTCGGCCGTCGCCAGGCCAGAGTGCGGTGGATTTGTTGCCGGAGAAGTTCATTTGGCCGTCGTGGTTGTCGAAAAGCTCGTCCTGAAAGTCAGGCCATGTCGTGGTTAAATTACTAATAAGTCGTTTACTATTATGGAGATGGTATAAAATTTATTAGAAAATATTCAATTATCATAGCATAGATCCCTCCATGCCTGGAAAGCATATAACTGATCACAAAAGTCAGCCATTGTCATGAGCAGAAACGTCGCCACCATCCGCCGAGACAAAGCCACATCTTCTCCTGTACTAATGTGCTTCACCGTAACTCCAGCAGCCGGCAACACAGCCACCATCTTCCTCCGCCACGGCTCCGTCTCATCCAACACTCCTTCTTCCCTCGCCCGCCTCACCGAGTCTTCCGACCCCCTCAAATGCTTCACCAGCTCCTCTTCCGTATACCGGAATAGCAAGTCATCATGTATGAGACTCTGCCTAGGCACGACGCAGAACAGATGCACGAGTCTCTCTGCTTTCACTCCGGCAATCGATCGAAGGAGTTCACGGCCGCCCTTGGAGGGATCGAAGATGGCAAGGTCGACGTAGGAGTTGGAATATACAGAGTGGAAGAGGCCGCAGCGGGCGACGGGGTCTGGGGCGCCCCAGAGCTTGAGGATGCGGTAGACGTCGAGGAGGTGGCCGAGAAAGCAGTTGTCTTTGTGCCAGCACTCGCCGGCGCCGACGGCAGTGATGGCGGAGATCATGTTGGGGAGTTCGGGGTCGACGAGATGGGGTTCGGCGCGGAGGAAGGGGAGGGCGTGGGAAAGGAGGTTGGAGAGGTCGGTGTTGGAAGAAGGCATTGTGAATCGGGAATTTCGTCGAGCACGTTGAGGGCGTAGTGGTGGTTGGTGGGGAGAAGGGAGTTTTATAGTTGAAGTGGGAGTATTATAAGGTGTCCTTGGATGCCTTCCGGTTAAGAAAACTAGTATTTTATGAAAGAGCATTAATTTAATTAGTTTTTTATTATATATGGATATGCATTAGTTTTAGACTTTCAGTGCATGGTTGTATAATTATTGTATCAATAATATGAAGCAATCAAAATTTCTTCTCACTTAGTCTCTTGGATAGCTGTGTGCTCGGATATTAATGCCTGCTTTAATTTATTTGCAATCAATATAGAGTTGCGATGCTTTATTGGTTCTATTATGTTTAAATTATGATTCTCAAATCATGCCAAGTATTAATTTTGTATGATTTACAAACTATATGATTAATTGTGTGATTTACTTTATCAATTGTAAAGGTAATTACTTGATTTGCTGCAAAGATTTTGCTATATAAGTGTTGAATCTAAATCTGTTCCGTGAGGTACATGAGCGAGAGTTAAAGAGAGAGAGAGAGAGAGAGAGAGAGAGAGAGAGAGAGAGAGAGAGAGAGAGAGAGAAAAGGAGAGAGTGCATAACGAGCAAACTGTAGAATTCATGGGCTCTATAACTCATTTTAAAAGTTGGAAGTGGCAGTTACAAAAAAAGGAAGGGAGGGGGCTCTCCCTATAGAGGATGGGTCTAGAGAGAAGAGAGAAAAAACCTCTATGAATATGATATGGTCTCCCTGTTTATAGAAGATAGAGGAAATAAAGTGTAAAATTACATATTTGATTTTACAAGACGAGTCAAGGAAGCTATGTGTCGTTATAAAATCAATATCTTGAGTATGTATTTTTCCTTTCATCTGCTCGACTTCTATGTTTCGTTCTTATGGAGAAAGGAATTGATTCAATGCTCAAGCCCATTGATCGGTGGAAGACGTTGGCTACTATTATGATAAAGAAGCAACGACAACTAGAAGACGAGTCAAGGAAGCAGAAGTGGGAGAATAAAATGCCTAAGAAGTTGTAGTCGTCCAAGCGAGTGGAGCACGAAGAGTCATCGGATTCAAGCTGCGAGGCTTCAGATTAGAACGATCAACCTGTTATGCTGGAGCCCGGTTCAGACCCCCTCCCGCTCCCGCTCTTTCGATCACGAAAGGTCGTGATCTCTCATTCGTGATCCCACCTCCGCCCACTCCCGTGCGCGCTTGACGAACCGTCTAGTCGCGAACTGTAGGCACCAGCCGCTCTCGCCTTCCTATTTTATGAAGCGAAGCATCTCTTCACTCCCTCATGTTCATGATAAAAGGTATCACACGACTCTCCTTTAGATTAAGTCAAGTCACAGTTGGTGTTCTTCTTCGGGTTTCCTCAGGATAGAAGGAAGGAAAGTGCAAGAAGTGGTTCCTTGCGGTGAAGGAAGAAGAAAGAAGAAGAAGATTGTTCTCCCTCGACTTCTTCTTGGTTGCTTGTGGCAGAAGAGAAATTGAGTTTATTTCTCTTGTAAGTTTATTTTCTTCGGTGTATCTCGGTGTAGAGAGAGAAAAACAAAGAGAGAGAGAGAAGAAGAGAGAGCAACGAAGTGAGAGATTTATCTTGTAAGTTGAGGTGATCAACTGGTGTAAATTCCTCAAGTAGTAAAATCCTCTGCAACTCCATAGACATAGACAATTTGCCAATAACATAAATTTGTGAGTTCCGCTGTGTTGTTCTTTTATGGTGTAAATTTTTTCGTTCTATTTTTTGTTTCATCGATCGTTCTCCTGTTTGATTTATATAAGTACCACATCAGTTGATGTATATCGCTTATCTCCAACAACAAACTGATATCAGAGCTTTGATCGGACCTGAGGAAGAATGATGGCTGCTAATTACGTAAAGGTTTTAGGGATCGAGAACTTTGATGACACAGATTTTGGTTATTAGAGGATACAAATAGAGGACTACCTCTATGGGAGAAACTCGATCTTCTGTTATTGAGGAAAAGATCTAAAAGGATGGATGAGGCTGAATGGAATTTGTTGGATCGATAGGTTCTGGGGGTTATTTGATTGACCCTATCAAGGTCTGTTGAACACAACGTCGTCAAGGAGAAAATGACTGCAGATCTCATAGGAGCCTTATCATATATATATATGAAAAGCCATCGACAAACAATAATATGTACTTGATGAATAAGCTATTGGTGGAAGGTGTTTCTGTTGCTCAACACCTGAATGGTTTCAATACTATCACATATCAATTATCGTCTGTTAAAATTAATTTTGATGATGAGATGCGTATGTTGATATTGTTGGCATCGTTGCTAAATAGTTGGGAAGCCATGAGGATGACAATTAGCAGTTCTGCAGTTAAATCTAAATTGAAATGTGATGATATTCGTGATTTGATTTTGGCTGAGGAGGTTCACAGGAAAGATTCTGGCGAGATCTCAGGTTCGAGTTCGGCACTGAATGTTGATTTCAGAGGGAGATGACATGACAGGAACTCAAATAAAGGGGATCAAAATCAAAGTTTGGTTAGTAGGCAACCTGTTGGAAGTGTGGCAAGACTGGCCATATAAAGAGGAACTATAAGAATCCCAAGAATATGAAGAATAATAGTGCAACTGTGGTGTCAGAAGAAGTACATGATGCATTATTGCTGGCAGTCCATAGTTTTGTTGATGATGGAAGTGAAGAGGAGAGTGAGTCTGGGGCACCCATTCCTATTGTTTCACATACTGATGGTGGAGAACCACAGAGTTAACAGAGTTATGAAGAAATCTTGCAATATGAAAGTTCGAGCAAGTGGGAGCTAGCAGAACTTCCACCAGGGAGAAGGCATTACACAACAAGTTGGTATACCAGGTGAAGATTGAGCGAGATGACAGTAAGAAGTACAAGGCTAGGCTTTTTGAAAAAGACTTTCAACAAAGGTAGAATATTACTCATACAGTGAGAGTTGTAAGCAGAAACAAGAAAATCCAGGAAATAGCTTGGAGGTGCAAGGCTATTTGGACCCTACTGATATGTTGACTGAAGGAGTTACTCTTGAGAAACTAAAGTTGTGCACAGCTTCAGTTGGTCTTCTGGAGTGAAGACAGAAGCTTTGAGTTATAGAGGTGGAGGATTCATGTTTGAAGAAAAGGGTGACACCCCAGTGGAGGATATCAGTTTGAGGAAGAAGATGTTGTAGCAGATGAATCAGTCTCCAAGTGGGAGATTTGTTATGCTGGAGCTCGGTTCGGACGCCCTCCGCTCCTGCTCTTCCGATCGCGAAATGTTGCGATCTCTCATTCGTGATCCCGCCTCCACACACTCCTGCGCGCGCGACGAAGTGTCCAGTCACAAACCGTAGGCACCAACCTCTCCAGCCTTCCTCTTTCATGAAGCGAAGCATCTCTTCGCTCCCTCCTGTTCGTGATAAAAGGTATCACATGGCTCTCATTCATATTAAGTCAAGTCACGGTTGGTATTCTTTTTCAGGCTTCCTCAAGATAAATTGAAGAAGAAAAAATAAGAAGATTGTTCTCCCTTGGTTTCTTCTTGGTGGCCTGTGGCAGAAGAGAAATTGAGTTTATTTCTCTTGTAAGTTTATCTTCTTCGGTGTATCTCGGTGTAGAGTTTATTTGATGTATCTCGGTGTAGAGAGAGAAGAAAAGATAGAGAAGAAGAGAGAGCAACGAAGTGAGAGATTCCTCTTGTAAGTCGAGGTTAAGTCGAGGTTGTAAGTCGAGGTGATCGACTGATGTAAATTCCTTAAGTAGTAAAATCCTCTATAACTCCGTGGACGTAGGCAATTAGGCGAACCACGTAAATCTGTTTGTTCTGCTGTGTTGTTCTTTTCTGGTGTGAATTTTCTTGTTCTATTTTTCGCTTTGTCGATCATTCTCCTATTTGATTTATATACATACCACATCAATTGATGTATATCGCTTATCTCCAACAACACAACCTAGTGTTGGAAAGGAGCTGGATGGTTTGGCAGGTGGTCCGTTGACGTTCCAGGTCAACCAGAGACCGCAAGTGCTTCTCAACAGGCCGATGTACTGGTGGAGGTGAACAACTGGACATAAAGAAAAGAATTGCTAATGATCATCCATCACTGACTGTTGACATAACTACTTAATCCAAGGTGGAAAGGATTCCGTGTATGTGCTTTTTTTTGTCATAGGACACGGTTTTTTTCTTCTTTCTTATTAATTCTAGTTTCTTGAAGTAAATGAGGACGCTCAGATTGGGGCTTTGCCCCTTGATGGTGATGGTTGGGTTCACAGTGTGGTGATTTTAGGATGCTCAATCCAGATATTTTCTGTGAGCATGCCCATGGATCAGAGTGGTGAGAATTGCAAGAGAAAGTTAGAGAGAGATAGAGAGAGAGAGAAAAAAAAAGAGTAAGAAAAAATTGTCCCCACTGAGACAAACTTTGATATTCCCAGACTCTGTGACCTATTTTATATATTGAAAGTGGTTGCTACAAAAGAAAAGTGAAGAGAGTTCTCCCTACAGGGGATATGTCTAGAGAGAAGGGCCAAAAGACCCTTAATACCTTGTTGACCTCACTTTTGGTTGAGGTCTAGAAATTTCTTTAGTAGCCTAGGTTTAGCTATAGGACTTTCCTACTGACTAGTCTTAGAAAACTAGAAAAGATACCCTCACCATTAGAAACTCAAAACTCTTCTCTTTACTCAACTTGAAGTTCCACATATTGGTCCTAACCTCTAGCATTTAGTAGGTAAGATCATTATGAGGGAACTCAAGGAGAGTTCCTATAGGGCTACTTGACCTTAGGATTGACCCTGGGTGTTGGTTTGGAGCTAAGGTACACAATCCCCTCACAATACCCTCACAATACCCTCACCATACCCTCACAATACTCTGGCTAAGAAAAATATATGGGAACCCAAAATGGAGATTTCATTGGTCCATGACTCATTCAAAATGGTTCTCCACCCAATTGCACCTGAAATGCCCAACTTGGCCTTTTGCCCCTAGGCACCTCCAAATTACCTAACTGCCCTTCGGACCCAAATTTGGCCAAAATTCATAAATTTTGCCAAAATACCCAAAACTGATCAAAATTTATTCCAAACACTTTGAATACAT
>NW_018164674.1:184041-186112 GCF_001263595.1 Phalaenopsis equestris
CCCCACACCAAAAAAAGTGCCGACATACCTCTTATTTATAGAAGATAAAGGGACAACATAAATGTATTACCTCCTCTTTAGAGGAGTTGTACAGGGTATTATCATCTTTTTGCTTGTCCGGTTCTTTTGCTATGCAGGTCCTTGGCTCGATCACTAAGTTTCTATCGGCTTTTCATTTGGACATCGCCCGCCGTCGCTCTGGGGAGCCGGTCGGGTTTGAGTGTGATAACCAGTCGGCCTTAGGGCTGGCAGTCGACTTGGCTAATTATTGTTCTTTGATGATCTCTAGTGATCTTTGGGGGAGCTGTCTTGAGAGTTGACGCTGACACTAGTTGGATTGTTGTTCTTTGATGATCTCTTTAGACCTTTGGCCGACCATTTATTTTATAGGAATTAGTGCAGATGTCTGACCATTGTTGGCATGGGTGGCTTTGTGGTCGTTTGACCTTCAGTAGGCTATTGGTCTTCAGCCGGTCAAATTCTTGAGAACTTGTATCTTTTCCTCGTAGGGGATTCTCATCATTTATCTTTGGATCTGGGCCGTTTGATTTTCTCGAGATTTATGCATACCATTTTTGGTTGTATAATAAGAATTCTGACGCTAATAGCATGGATTCAAAATACAATATATTTAAAATCAAATATTAAGAGACATTAAATTATTTATATTACTTGATGCGTTAAGTTGGGTGCGATTTAAAACTTAATGAATTGATTTGTTATATTTATCGAATACGTTTAAATTGTTCTTTCTGCAATGCAGATCATGGGCATCTTGTATTTTTCTGGAATTTAGTTGACGACATTTATTCATTTTTTTTTTCTTTGAATTATTCTTTCAGCAGTCATCATTGTGAAATGCATTTTATGCTATAACATATACTTGTCATATGCTTCTAGCGTTATCACTTTATATATATATTTCACTATTTATACTCTTTATAGAGCTTGTTTTATGAAGTTAGATGAAATTTATCATATGATATTTGGAAAAAATTTTATCATATATCTTTGATGAGTTGCGCTATCGGTGTGTGCTCTATAAAACGTTTTCTTGTCCGTCTTCAAATCATATAAAATTTCTATTTAAAATAAATAGCTAAATAATTCGTAAGAACTGTACTGAATCGAAATATTAGCCAATTCAAATAATCTTTAAAGTTTAGCCTACAAAATTCATTCAATTCAAATTTATAAAATTTACTGAACATATTTAGCTCAATCCCACTTGTAGCAAAGTAGCCCCTTAAAGTCTGATACACCCATAACTCAATTCAGGAGTGGAGCTACGATAGATTGATTTTATGCTATATGTATTAAAAAAAAGTTCCCTTCTCTAAATTTTATGTAAATAATCAATCATTTTTTGTTCTTCGTTAAATATTTTAATTCTGCCAGTACCGTAATCCCTCTATGCATGAAATCGTTGTTACGAACGTGCAGTTCACGACATTGACGACGCCACATGGTTTATGGTCATCTGATAATTGTTATCTTTTTTACTTATTTTCCATCCATTCATTTAACGGATATCGTGTCAAGTACACTGCATTTTAATGATTTTGCCGTTTTTATGTAAATCTTTCCTTAAGAATCTAAATAACTTCCTTGAAATGAAAAAGTGTACAAACCGAGAAGATTTAAATATCATATTTCTCTCCCTTTGTTTTTATTTTTTTATATTCAATTAATAGTTGTTTTGTAACCTTGAGTGAATTTTTGTATTTTTTTCGTGAAATCTAAAGAAGTCTTCTGTCACCTCCCAAAAGAGCTCTCAAGAGAGGTGGGCAGCCCAGGATTTAAATACTTTTCTTCAACCCTACAACTAGCCAATGTGGGACTTTTTGTCCGTGACATTCTCCTCCATCCAATCACATGACACCCTCGTCACGAATCAGCTTCTCTAAGGGTCCCACTAGACCATGGAGAGTTCACGCTCTTGACAGGTAGTAATATGCTCTAATACCACTTTTCACCTCCCAAAAGTGCTCTTAAGAGAGGTGGACAACTCAGGATTTAAATACTGCTCTTCGGACCAACACCTAGCGATGTGGAACTTTTTGTCCATGAC
>NW_018164674.1:186122-222463 GCF_001263595.1 Phalaenopsis equestris
GCTCCCGAGGACGGAGGCAAATAGCTGAACCTTGTTAAATCTCTATGTTTTCTTCTAGATTTTTGTTTATTCTTGTGTTTCTTTGCCCTAAAATTCTCAACAAGTGGTATCAGAGTAATGTTTTAGGACAAAAGAGATTGATGCATTAAGGACGAAGAAGGATTCAACGATTTGACAGAAAATTTTGGCTCGGGCTTCTGGCGGTTCAATGCAGGAAGAACAAGGGTTCTGAAGCACGTTAAGTCTGGTGAATTTTGTAGAGGATTTCGGTGAGGGCTCTAATGTTTCGGCGTAGGAAGGTCAAAGAAGAGGGCTTCAGATGACTAGGACGAGAGTTTCAACGCAAGTTCGGTTCGACAACCACACGACTGTTTGGTGAGGGATTCTTCCGTGAATCACGAACCACAATAGGTATTTTGTGACTTCCTATTCTTCTTCTAGAAATATCATCAATTTGGGAAGGAGTTCTGGGTTTAGTGAGGGATTTTGTGCGAAGGAATTTGGGCGAGGAACTCAACAACTGAGGCAGAGGAACTCACAGGAGAAGTTCATGGCAGGAGTAATTTCAGATGATAATGTTTGGTGCAAAATTTGAAGTGGTGAAGTTTGATGGACTGATAACTTTGGATTGTGGCAAACAAGGGTAAAAGATTTGTGGGCGCAAAAAAGGATCTTGAAGGCTTTGCGGGCAATGAAACTAGAAACCATGGAGGATGAAGATTGAAAATAATTGCAACAATGAGTGACATCAATCATACATTTATATATGACAGATTAGGTTATGTATCGCGTAATGAATCTAAATCTCCAGGAGAGATATGGAAGATATTGGAAACTGAGTTTATGTCCAAATCCCTAACTAATAAATTGTATTTGAAGCAAAAGTTGTATGGGCTAAAGATGCAAGAAGACTCTGATCTGGCGTAACATATGAATATCTTTAATCAAATAATCATAGATTTATCACGACTTGATGTGAGTATTGAGGATGAAGACCAAACAATGATCCTGTTGTGTTCATTATCTTCTTCTTATGAACACCTGGTGACTAATCTTACTTATGGGAAAAAAAACAATCAAAGTTAATGAGATTACTGCAACATTTTTGTCTCACAACTAGCAGAAGCAGAATGCATGGGAAAGCTCTCATGGTGATAGTTTAAATGTTAATGGTAATTAAGATCATGGAAGGAAGAAAGACAAGGAGGGTTCTGGAAAACAAAATTACATATCAAAGTCTAAAGGCAGAAAGAAGATTCATTGCTACAAGTGCAAGAAGCCGGGTCATATGAAAAGAGATTGTCCAAAGCTCAAGAAGCAGACTAATGAGAAACGCGATGCATCATCCAAGTTTGTAAATGTGGTGTAGAGTGATAATTCAGATTACAGTGATGACGATATGCTTTTAGTTTCATCAACTCAGTTCATGGATGCATGGATTCTTGATTCAGAATGCTCTTATCTCATAACACCTAATAGAGAGTGATTTACTTCATACAAGTCATCTATTCTGGCTAAGTCTATTTAGGTAATAATAGATGTTGCAATAGTGTTGGCATTGGTGAAGTCAGGATTAAAGATGTATGATGACACAGTTAGAACATTATGTGATGTCAGACATATTCCAGATTTGAAGAAAAGTTTGATTTCCTTGAGCATTCTACATAGAAATGGTTTTTTTTCATAAAGCAGATGAGGATAGGTAAACAATTATAATTTGTATGGGTGCACTGACTGTAATGAAAGGAAAGTTAACTGCGGGGAATATCTACAAATTGTTGGGGAGTATATTTGTAGGTGAAGTTCATTTTGTTGAGTCATGTGATGATAATATAAAACTATGACACATGCATCTTGGTCATCTTAGTGAACGTGAGATGATTGAACAACATAAAAGAAATCTGTTGCATGGTGTTAAAAACTGCAAGCTTGATTTTTGTAAGTTTTGTGTTCTTGAAAAATAGACTAAAGTCAATTTTATGACTAGAAAGCACAAAACTGAAGAGATTCTTGATTATGTGCATTTTGGTATATGAGGCCCTAACAAGGAATCATCATTAGGAGGATCTCTGTATTATGCTATCTTTATTGATGATTTTTCTAGGAAAGTTTGGGTGTATTTTTTGAAGCAGAAATTTGAAATTTTTGCCAAATTCAAGCTGTGGAAGCTGAGGTGGAGAACCAAACTGACAGAAAGATTAAATATTTGAGGTGTGATAATTGCAGATAATACACAGATTCACAATTTCAAAAATTTTGTGTGCAACATAGGATTTAGAGGCTTTTTTCAGTGTGCAAGGCACCACAGCAGAATGACATTGTAGAAAGATGAACGAGTCCTTAACTGAAAGGCCAAGGTGCTTGAGATTGAATGCATGGCTTCCTAAAAGAATATGGGCAGATGCTGTGAGTATGACGTGCTATCTCATCAATAGATCACCTCAGACATCATTGAGTGGCAAAGTTGCAGAAGAGGTATGGACAGATAATCCAATTAATTTTGATCATTTACGAATTTTTTATTGTTCTGCTTATGTGCATGTAGTTGGAGATGAAAGATTAAAACTTTATCCAAAATCCAAGAAGTGTATCTTTCTGGGCTACAAGAAGGGTGTTAAAAGATACAAGTTTGGGGATCCCATTGCAAGGAAGATGGTGATCAATAGAGATGTCATTTTTGATGAGCAGTTCATGTTGCAGCAGAACCTAGACAAGGTGCTAGAGAATAATTTTAGTTTAGATACAGTGTAGATGGATTTATAACAACATCAAGCCGCTACTGATAAAGTTCAAAGTTCAAATCCAACACCTGATGATTCCATTACAAATGCTTTGTAGAATTATACTCTAGTCAGAGATGAACGGAGACACGTCAATATAGAGATAGACAGGGACACATCAATATAAGGTCTCCAAGCAGATTGTGTTATGAAGATTTGGTCTTTTGTGCACTTCTCAACAATAACTATCACCACCTAGTAGAAAGAGAAATAGATGGGTGCAATGGTTGAGGAGATGAATTTTTTGCAACAAAATCAAACATGAGAGTTAGTTCAGCTTCCTGAGGGAAAGAAGGCTATTGTGTGCAAATAGATGTACATAAGGAAAGCATCAATACCAAAAAAATAAGGTGAAAATTTCAAGGCTCGATTGGTAGCAAATGGGTTTTCACAGCAGAAGGAGATAGATAATGATGAAATCTTTTCTCCTGTGGTCAGACATACTTCAGTCAGGGTAGTGCTTGCATTAGTAACTATTTGAGATTTGCATATGGAGTAGATGGATGTTAAAACTGCATTATTGCATGATGATATGGAGAAGCGGATTTACATGGAGCAACCAGAAGGGTTCACTCAACCTGGACAGGAGCATTTGGTTTGCAGATTAAAGAAATTGTTGTATGGGTTGAAATAGTCTCCAAGACAATGGTACAAGCGTTTCGACTCTTACATGATTTAGATTGGCTACAAGCGATGTGAGTATAATTGTTGTGTTTATGTTAAGAGCCTGATGATGGTTCTTTTATTTTTCTATTATTGTATGTTGATGATATACTAATTGTTGCATGAAATATGAATGATGTGATTGGTTTGAAAGCTTTATTGAGCCAGGAATTTGACATAAAAGACTTGGGTGCTACAAAGAAGATTCTTGGAATAAAGATTCTTAGATTTAAGATTGATCGAGATAGAAACTCAAGACGACTATTTTTATCTCAATGATGCTATGTTGACAAAGTGCTAAATAGGTTTGAGATGAGCAAAGCAAAGTCTGTGAGCACTCCATTGACAAATCATTTTAAAATCTCTTTAGAACAATGCCTGAAGATAGATAGAGAAATCAAAGATATGACAAAGGTTCCATATGCCAGTGCAGTTGGCTTCTTGATTTATGCAATGGTATATACTCACCCTAATTTGGCTCATGCTATTTAATTAAGTCTAGAGATACATGTTTAAACCTCAAAGACGACATTGGGAAACAATCAAGTGGATTTTCATGTATCTGAAATTGTGGGAAATGAAATTATTTTTGGCAATCAGTAGATTGATCCTTTAGTTGTAGGATACGTGGATTCAGACTATGCAGGTGATATGAATGACAGAAGGTCTACAACTGGATATGTGTTTATTCTTGGTGGAGAGCCTATATGATGGAAATCAACAATTCAGTCTATTGTGACATTATATACTACCAAAGATGGGAACATGGAAGTAGCTGAAGCTGCTACAAAAGCCCTTATGACTTACTAGGTTAGTAAAGAAACTGAGTGTTGAGCAAGATGGAGTTCAATTGTATTGGGATAATCAAAGTACTATTTATCTTGCTAAGAACCAGGTGTACCACGCAAGAACTAAGCATATTGATGTCAGGTATCATAAGAAAAGGAAATTGATCACTTTTGTCAAGATACTGTTGCAGAAAGTTCATACTAATGAGAACGCAACTGATATGTTGATCAAGCCAGTTACTATGAACAAGTTATTGCATTGCTTGAACTTGTTGAGTTTTCACAGTTGCTAGACAAACATGACAACTCATCCCACTTTGGTGTGTGAGAAACTCCCAGGTATCTTTTTCCTAAAGGGCTGGATATTCGCCAAGGTGAAGATTCTTAGGTATGACTCATATACCAGATAAGGGACATATGTTGGAGTGTAACAGAGCTCGCTAGCAGAGTGGAGCAGAAGCACCTGTCAAATCGGGGGAGAGTTTCGTTATGTGGGTTGGGGGTGTTTGGACAACGCCCCCGTGGTACGGTACTTCGGTAATTTTGTAATTACATATTGTACACCAAGGTTATATATGTGCTATATTGTAACACTGAGGGGATTTTTGTACTCTTTTTGTGAAATCTAAAGAAGTCGCTGCTCTGCTCCCGAGAACGTAGACAAATTGTTAAACCTCGTAAAATCTCTTTTTTCTTCTTGATTTGTGTTGATTCTTGTGTTTCTTTGCCCTAATTGTCGAACCTCGTTAAATCTCTGTGTTTTCTTCTTGATTTATGTGAATTCTTGCGTTTCTCTACCCTAAAATTCTCAACAGCTCTCTTATTCTTCATAATTTCAGGATGTGCAATGAAACAATGATCCAAGTTATGACCAAACATTTTACATGTTGTACAATAATGAGGAATGAAATCTATCTTAACAGGTTGCTAATAGCTTGAATTGGAACTCCCCAACTAGACAAAGTCAACAATAGGCAATGCATCATGCCTTTCAACTAGAACCCTTGCCTTAGAAGGCCTAGTGAAGTTGTGGGTGGCCGTGTCCACCATGGGTTTTTCAAAGAAAACGCCAAGGTCAAGGACACCTTCTTATTAAAGTAGTGAAGTTTAAGACCAAGAAACTTGAACCCTATTGGGACTATAGGAAGTTCCTCATGAAGTCTAAAATCAATGGTCCATTTAAGCACTATCATTGTGATACCTTCAATGTAAAATTTTTCCTTGAGAAAATAAGCGCATAGTCTATTTCCTTGAGAAAATAAGCCCACTATCATTATGCACCTCCCATCAGTAAATCCAACACTCCAACTGCCTTGAAGATTCAAATAAGCAAAAAACTTTTGAATGACTTCCATTTTTAGATGTGAAAAAGTAAATTTTCAAACAAATGTGAGTTTTAGAAGTTCAGCTAATGATGTATAGTACAAGCTTCCCATCTTTTCTAGTTGGCTTTTTAATGAAACTCGAATCCTCTTCTTGTTCGAGTCTCTCATAAAATTTTTGAGGGAAAAAAAATTGGGCCACATCCGATTTAAAAGCTTGAGAGGTAGTGTTCCCCTCCATAACCTCAAGGTACGAAGGTTTCTCCATTTTAACCAAGAAAACACAACAATCCCAACCAAACAGTAGGAGAGCAAAACAAAGAAGTCGCGGCAACGGAACATTACCAAACTTCAAATGAACAGTAAATAGTTGAACTAAGTAGAAACACAAGATGAGTAAGTGGAAAACCAAAATAGCAGAAGCTCTCAACAGCTAAAAAGGACTGAAAACCAAAGAGAAAGCCATGCCACCTCAAACGCTAAGCACGGAGGAAGAAGCGCTTCTATATATTCAAGTATATATATATATATATATATATATATGCTGGAATATGAAGATGAAGTTAAAGGCTTATATATATTGTGGTCTGCGAGACCTACAGCTGCTCTGGAGTGCCGTCCTTCGCGCTCCATCACTTCTTCCATGGAGCTTATATAACTCATCCTTCCCTCTCGTAAATCCGAGAAACCTTTCAAAACCCCTAAAAAAGCATGTTGGATGTCTGTTACCCATACTTAGATCCTAATTTTGAGAACCTCAACGAAATGATATATGGTCCAAGGGCTAATGTGGAAAACGAAAACTGTAAAAACTGCACTGTTGTCAAGGTGGATAGCCAAGAAAAAACAAGTTTGATTGAAATTGATCTAATCATTTCGAAGAGCTATATTTTTTTCTGATGCTGGTTAGTACATGGATGTTATTCATGTGTAAGATTCAATGACTACATTCAACATGTCATTTATCAAAGGGGAGGGATTAAAAATCCACAAGATCAAGTTAAGAACTCCTATGAAACCACTGCAAAGTCTGAATCCTGCCACGAGTACACAGCCATTGAGATTACTGAAATCAATCGGTTTAGACTTTTCTCAGAGATATTAGCTTTTTTTGCTGAAGAAAATTGTAATGTCATAGAAGCTCATGCGAGTCATAATGATCGCCTTGTCTGTGTGGCCTATGTCTCTGATCAATAAACTTCATCCTATATTGATGATCCCAATCTACACTCCACCAATAAAGACCATCTCTCTACCATTCTTCAAGCAAACTCAGCCCATGATAATGATCATGTTGGCATTAAAACGTGTTTCACAGAGTCTATTCGCTCGATGTGTCAAACGGAGCGTTGTCTCCACCAGCTTATGTTGGCTAAACGAGATTTTGATGGGCCACAGATCGGACCACATTGTTATTCAAACACTCTAGTCTGATCAATGAGAAGAGGAAAGGAGAAAATGGTGACTATTGATCGGTGCATTAAGAAAGGATATTTGATTGCTAACATTGAGTGCATTGATAGGCCAAAGCTCATGTTTGACACTGTGTGCACGCTCACCGACATGAACGTAATCTTCCATGCTTCAATCACTTCCCATGATCACTTTACCCTTCAGGAATATTACATTAGACATAAAGATGGCTACATCAAAGACAGATGAAGAGAGACATGTAGTTTCAAAATGTCTGGAAGTCGCAGTTGAGGGTCGAGAATGTGAAAGACTCCGACTAGAGCTCTGTGAACAAAATAGTGTGGGGTTACTTCCTTGTGTCACAAGAGCTTTTCGAGAGCACGGGTTTACTGTTCCCGAGCAGACATCGAAACCCATGGGTAGAAATCTAGCCATGTGTTTTATGTTAAGGACATCTCTAGGAATGAAGTAGAAATGGAGATTTTTGATACACTTAGGAGAGAATTGGATCCATTGTTCTTCCAAGTGAATACTGAGCTGAAACCACACAAGTTCTATACCTGTATGTATGTATTTATATACATACATACATACATATGCATATATGTATTTAGATACATACATATATACATACATACATATGTATCTACATATACATACATACATATATATATAGATACATACATACATATATATAGATACATACATACATACATACATACATATACATGCATACATGCATACATACATACATATATATAGATAGATAGATAGATACATACATATATATACATAGATAGATAGATAGTATTTTGAAAATTTTTGACATACATACATATACATACGTACATACATACATACATATACATACATACTTTCATGAAAATGAGAGAATTCTCACTCACATTTTATTGGCAGGATCGTCACACTTATCTAACATATCTAACATCTCAACTTCAATTTTTACATATATATATATATATATATATATATATATAATCTTATGACTTCCCAATAGCAAATCTTCATTTTCATTGAACAGATACCTCAACATTCAATTGTATTATTGTGCAATGGTTTTACATTCTTAAAGAAGGAAATGCTCCTGTTGATTGGCTTTTGTTTCTTCCTCAAGGTAGAGGAATAGTTATGCAAATCTTTTTTTATCCAAAATGACATTGTATACAAAAGAAATCATGTTGAAAGGTCATTTGAAATCTCGGTGGTCATTTTGTGCCGAGATGTAATCTTCTTTTTCATGAATGTTGACTATGAAGTTATTTGGCGTACTTGAAAGGGGTAAGATGTGACATAAAATAATCCTCTTAATTATAAATCTGAATAGCATAGGTAGGTTATCAAATCCTTTACTGCGGTTGATGCTAGATGGATGACCTTTAAAGTTTTGTTCATAGTTATAGAAACATCCAAATTGTAAAGTGGTTCTTCATTTATCTTTCATCCATCTCCTTAATTCCAAATAAATCTTTACTTTTAGCGAGCTCTTTTACCCTTGCATCCACAACCTACACACAGTATTAACAATCTTCTGCTATTCTAAGTCACTAAAGGTTCTAATATAGAGTTGTAGTCACTCTAGTCTTTTGACAGGCCCACCTTTTAACCGATCAAGGTGCTCAACATTTTCTTCATATGTTTGCACCTTGTCAGTTGATCATCGAGCTAATTTGGGGGTATGGATAGTGTGGTTGCTTTAACCCCTCTAATTTCAACTCAAGAGGAAGAGAGCACGTAGTGACTTAATTTTTAAACATTAAAAGTAAAATGAAATAGTGCTTCTTGATTAGAGAATAATATTTTTTAGTTGGGATAAATTGACAACTCAAGTAGTATATGATATTCTACTTACCTTACTCATTAGTTTGGGCTAATAAGGCACAAAGAATTTGAATAAAGTAATAATATGAGAAATAGATGACCTACTTGGATGAGGGTTGCTAACAATTGTTTGGCTGATCATTCAATGATAGATACAATACTTCAGATGATATTTCCTTCCAACATCCTCCGTCCTCTTTGGGTAACTTGAATTTTAGCTTCTTAAGCAAATTTCAAAACATTTTCTATATAGTTTTGATCTTGAAGGAATAAAATTTATCCAGACAATGGGTCATCGTAGGAGGTTGTCTTCTTTTACAGATAGAACCTCTCTTATGATGATTGCTGACCATATTAAGGTTGTGATTGAGAATACTACTTAGGTTGAGATGGATGACTCTACTGATGTTATTGCTTAGTCTGAATCTGCATCAACTATGTCTCCTTTTCCACTGCTTAAACAGTTCCTGATTGACTTTTTCTTGAACAACATCACGGGCTTTAGCTTGTCTACCTTTTCCATGTAAATCGAGTTTTATTTTATTTTTTTTGCTTTCTCTTGAAGTCTAATTGCTTTACTTAGGAGGGTTTTGAATATCTTTATTGCGAATCTTTTAAATATAAAAGCTACCAGTTCATGAATTCTCTTTAATAGGATCTCTATAGTGTGTTGCTTCTAAAGTAGAGGCTTGCACTTCATACATATGTTTTTCCAATGCATGAAAATGTCCACCAAAATCTCCCCTAATTTTTGTTTCTTTGCCAATAAATCACTAATTGTTATGTGGTGCTGAGCTCCAACAGAGGAATTAACCAAAAAGTCCTCTAATTTTGTGAAGTTCTTTATTGAAACATTTGGAAGCTCCACATACCAATCAAAAGAAACACTGTATAAGCTATTGACAAACTTTCAAGAATAAAAGAGCATCACTGACCCCCTACATTACAACTAGCCAAAAAATGCGCAACATGTTGTTGGGGGTTTCCAATCCCATCTAACGTCTTAAACAATAGCAACACAAAACTCTTCAGATTTGAACAACATCAAATTCTTCTAGATATTGCCTACCATTAGAATAAATGTTCCGCCCTTTGATTGAGCTAGGGCTTCCTTCACTTGTCACACTACAAAATTACTTATATCTTTTCTAGAATCAGACTTTCAATGGATCCTTTCTTTTATTGAATAATTTAACTAGCATTAATAGTCCTTGTACTATTTTCCAAGATCTGCATGACTTACAACTAATTTATTTTGGCAGGTGCCACCTGCATTGCAAGAGGAAAACTCTAGAATGCCAACATAGTGGTCAACATCTCCTCCATCCTTTCCTTGAGATGACTGATTTGTTCATCTTTTTGGATATATGACCCTCTGCAGAGTTTCAACAACATTTTTCTCAACCACCGGTGACACTTCTTGAATGGACGAAGAATCACAGGTTTCCACCATATGAAATTCAATGTAATATTCTTCCATGAAATATGAAAGATTCTCTTCTTCTTTAGTGGTTGACTCTCTCTCTCTCTCCCTATCTCCTTTAAAAATTGCTAAAATTTTTGCTCTTATTTTCTTGAGTGCTTCTTTAATTGGCTTACCGTTCAAAATCTCAAGATCCACTGAAACCATTTGATGAGCAACATCCCCATATATAGACTCAAGAACAGCACTCAACTTGCAATACTTAAAACTTCAATGTTTGTTCTGCACTGATAAATTTTCCAACAATAATTTTTCAGTGACCTTGGGTGTCCATAATTGTTTCTTTAGTGGTGGCACTATAAGTCTAAGATTCTTTGCTACAATGTCAAAACTTTTAGAAAAGGCATATTCCCCAACACATGGACCAATCATATTAACATGTGATCTCTTACTATCACTTGGCTTCCTAGCCTTGAATAAGATGCCTTCATGAGATGGTGTAGGTACCAGCCAAGGTGCCAACCTTGATTTCAAAGATGCTCGATTTGGCAGTTTCACTAAAGAGGCAACACCGACAGGTACTCTAGTTCCTAGGTAAAGCATAACAAAAATTCTTGATGGTGGTGAAATATGAGTAATGGTGGTAGTGGTAGAAACAACTAATCAAACTGTTAGGCAAAGCTTGGCCCAAATCAATAAAACAACACTTCCACCTTCCTGATCTTCTTCTTAATAGGCTCTAAATGAATAAAAGCTAGTCTCTCCTTATTTAGGATTTTCTTCTTCATGAGGTGAGAGACTGCACACCCCATTCTTTGTAAGATGTTAGCAATAGAATATTTATCCTTTTGAGCAAGCTTCTCAGATACATAGTGAACCCTTGAAAGTGGAGATTTCCTATTTTTTTCTTTAATCTTGTTGTGGCAAAATGGTCAGAATGGAGTAACAGTTATCTTGGAAGCATCCTCCTCACCCAGGGGCAGGGACAACAGGTGAAGCATACTCTCTCCTAGTAAATGGGAGGTCTTAGGAAGACTAAATCCCTCAACATTCATTTTTTTCTTAGGCTTGATAATCTCAACTGTCTTATCATTATTGATTTTTTGAGTAGTCTAATTCTCAGCGATGCAAGACTAAAAATGGACCTAATCTCCAACATAGATGGCAACTTGTCAAAATCCTTTTCTTCAACATATTTATCTTTTGATGATGATAGAATAGCTTTCACAAGTACAATAACAATAATAGAACTTACAGCAACAAACTTATCAATAGAATTAACCACATTCTTAGTGACAACAAGTGTTACAAACTTATGTCCAATAATAACAGTCTTGAACATGACAACGGTCTTGATATCATTCTTGATGATATAATCACTAATTAGTAGGAATTTTCTCCCTCAGGACCCTCTTCAGCGAAAGAAATTTGTGGCGTGACTTCATATCAGATTCAATTTACGAATCCATAACAATTGTGACATCTGACTTCATTAATGTGAAGGGTTTACTTCTAAGAGTTACATCCACTTGTATGAAAATAGCTCTAAACTTGATCATTAATCCTTGAGACAAAGCATCTTTACCGAGAGCAAGGTTCAGTTCCATCGACAAATGAAAAGATTAACTTGAGAGAAGACATTTCTGAAATTTAAAAAATCAAAGTATCAGTTCAATTCAGTGCTTCATTCTAATCGTCAAGATTTTCAAAATGACTATTGAGGATTTGAACTTGTCTAATAAATTGTGCACTTTTGGAGAATTAACCATTTCATCATAACTTTAATTTTTTTTTATATTATCTTTGTCTTTTAGATTTCTTTTAATTTTTTTTTGAAATTTTGTGATGGAGAAAATTTCAAGGTGGGTGGAATTTATGATTAAGTTTTCAAGAAAAAGTAAACCTAAAAGAAGTGAATTTATTTGGGAAGGGAAAGAAGGACCAAGTCGTAGAACTACAGAAAATTTATTTTGAGATTTCTTTTTTTTTCATTTTGTTTGATCAGAGATTTATTTCATTTATTTGAGGGCTCCATTATTTAGAATATGAAGATTCTAGAACTCATTCCTTTAAGGGAGATTAAACAAATGGTTATGAAATTGAGGAATTATGTTGGTTATACTTGCCCAATAATACAATTAGCAAGATATAACATTCAAAAAAAGGTAATTTGGTCTATATGGGAGACATACACACTTCCAACATATGAAGACAAAACCATCAGCTAAAGATAGCGAGAAAAAATTCCTCAATGGAGTCACCAAAAGATTTTATTGTTTTATATTTTTGCTTGAGACAAACAAATTTTGATTATTTAATTATTTAAATAATTCAGCATAAAATCAACAATAATATACTATTTTGAAAGACATAAATATTATTTTTTAATCGGTTCATTTTTCCAAATGAAGAAATTTTAAATATTTGTAAGGTCTACAATTTAACAAGAAATCATTCCCTATCTAATCCAAAGACTAAATATGATTTATATTAATTTGTGGTTCAAACTTTTTGTAAGGATAAGCCTTTATAGTAAATTACATCTTAAAAAATAAATTTTTTAAAGAAAATTCCCGATTAGTGTTGGGGTTTTATCTAAAATAATTTCTAAGTTTAGTTTTAATGATTAATTATTGAAATATCAATCGAGAAAGCTCCAAGGTGGAACACGTGTTCATAGAACTTAAAGGAAGAAAAGTAGGAGAAGTCAGAGATAGTAAGAAACCTTAGCGACTTCTCAATTATCCCATTATTTGGCTTTATCGATATTGAAATTTTTATTTAACATTTCATTTGACATTTTACTAGAAATTTTGAACTTATCACATGAAATATGATCATGATAAAGCTTAGAAGGTGGGGATTTATGTTGTAGCTAGTTGAAAATCTCTGATTCCTAAGACTAAAGGTGAGATTCATCAAAAGAAGTAAAGCATCCGAACATAGTCTAAAGGAAAAAGAAAAACAAAAATGCAATTCACTTACAACCCTCCCTGGAAAAGTTTGCCATCTAAACCACCTAACCACTATAAAACCATGGTTTCAATGAAGGCAGGATATGTTAAGCTGCTATTTATTAGGAAAAGTCACAAAACATGATTTACAAAAAATCAAGATGCCAGTATGACTTTTTAAGCTCATTTTTCAGTCAATCCTTTTCTTGGTTTATGTTTAACTAAACATTGTGCTAAACACCAAAACAAAAATTTCACTTGATAAATTTTGAAATTAACTGAAATAAATCAAAATATAACCCATTTTAACCAAACAATAAGAAATGACTTAAAATCTGCCTTAAGATATAAAACCCACAAAAATAATATTTTCTCTTCTGAGATCCATATAAGACACAAAACTACATTCTGAAAGTCGCATGATATATTTGTCATATTTAAAGATTATATAAATAATTTTGATGATTGATTGAAATAATTTTTACAAAAAATTCTTCTGTTCAAATTTCCTTGCATAAATAATGCTTTCTCATAAACCCTAAAATTAACATTTTCTTCATGGGATAATTCGATGATCCAAAATATATATTAATAAGTTTCATACTCTTTATAATCACAATTGAGGAGCATGCAAATCAATTTGGTGGTTATTGGACACCATTTTTACATAAAATTGTGCTCTTAGGGTTTTTATGCATGAAAAATGATCTCGCATAAAATTTTTTCAACATGCTAGTATTTTTTAAGATAGACTTCGTCATTACATACATATCATTGAAATCTTTTACATGAACCCCTTTATGCTCAAATCTGACTGTGTTTGGAGACTAGTTAAGCTGAAGGTATTTGAGAGAGAGAAAATTAATACATTTGATAATAAAAGATAACTTGCAAATAAATGACCAAAAATGAGCTCAAAATGAAATTAGAATTGAACAATATTTGATTTAAATTAAACAATGATTAGTTGACTCCATTAAATCTAACCAAAAACTCTAATTCAAGATTCACTAGTTTTCTTCATCCTATGGTTTGAGATCACTTTGAACTGAAATATCTTGAGATAGGGACTATTTTGGCCAAAATCAATTGTATCATTGAATTTCTCATATTTTTCTCTTTTAACTGAGCCTAAGTTAGAATTTTTTGTCATAAGCATAATAGCCACTTCATAACTATCTTCGCATTTCAATTTGACATAACTTGAGCTAGACATATCCTTTTTCAAAATAGTTTGGACCAATGGATTCTTTGTTTCATCAGAGAAGCACGATAAGAATCTCTTAGGCTAATTCTAGTCTACTACTGTCAGGTCTGAGTTTAGAATGAAGATTAAGGGTGTTTTCGATCAACTACACCTAAATACAAAACTATATCTAAAGATAATCCTAACTAGAGAAATTGGTTTAAAGAATATTGAGATGTTACAAACTACTTTCACATGCGACAACTAGATAATGTGTAAGAATGAAATGCTTAGAATTTAATGTGGCCAGTGATAAATATGATCATACTTATTCTTTACCCTCTCCTGAGTGCATAAAGATCATTTAATAATCTACAGTTAATTTCCTAATTGATATGGTTATACAGAGTTGATTCTGGCCTCTCACTTTGAGATTACCCACCGTGTCCTCTCTATAGGTCTAACAAGGCCTTAGGTTCTGATTTAAAGACCAAATTGGTTAAGGTTCTAGCTTGTCACTCTAGAATCACCAGGTCTACACCCATCAAAACTTATCTCCCTATCTATTTGCACTCCCCCTTGGACTTGGCTCTCATTCATCCTAAGGTTTAGTGTGGCACTCACTAGTTAAGTGAAATAATAGCCCTCCCGGGTCATTATGTTTCGCAAGGAATTTTAACATTACAAATGGCCAGTTTGGAAAGTAAAATAAGAACCGATGAAAATAGCATCACATTTATAAAATAAGATAATTTCTAAGCAAATCTAAATTCCTAAACATGCATCCATTTCATTACAAAAGAAAAGAAAATGAAGATAATGACATAAGTAGTAAAATAATTGATAAAATTATGTAATAAATTATGTGTCAACAAGGAACATATGTCTACCTATCCTCTTCCGAGTGTATAAGTGCACTTAGTATTCTATTAGTTTTACAAAACTAGTTGTCACCTAGAAGCTCCTAATAGAAAAAGATCATGAATTATATTTCCTTAAATGTTGCATTGTCGCCTAAAATTTTTTACCATAGCCAATCAGACAATGTGAGTGCACTCAAGTTGCATGATCACTGCTCTCCCAAGTCTTAATTTCACTTACAATAGATTTTAACATAACATATTACCACCTAAGTTATGCCAATGAAGCAAAAGAGACATTACTCATCATATAGATATAAAAATTATTCTATCTTAAAACAAATTTTTCTACTCTTGCCACTACTTCATATAAAAAAAAATGAGTAAAGAAAGCTACTCATGACATGGATAAAACAAAACAAAAAATTTCATTAAATCAAAGAAATTCTAGAAAGTGTTTACAACAATTATAAGATAATGAAGAACAAAATACTTAGCTTTTTCCCTCTGAAAGAATGATGAAAATTCCTCCAACCTGCTGATCCACATCTCCTACTCCTATCTACAACCTCTGGAAGTTGATGGAGTTTCCAAGAGTTTGAAATACCAAAAGGTACCTTGCCAAGTTTCAAAAAGTGCCTTATAAACTCCTTGAAGGGTCTAGATTCGTCCACAACTATTTTTGGCACCTAGGCATCATTTTTTGGGTGAGACTAGCGCTTAGGCGCTGCACCACCCTGCTGGCAACATCCCCATTTTGCTCCATTTGGCTCCATTTCACTCTGTTTTAGCTCTAATCCGCTCTGAGTGTTATACCTACAAGATAAACATGAAAATAACATTTCTTTAAAGTAAAATTTTATTAAAAAACATGTGATAAATATAAAGGAGATTAAGCACAGAAACACATATAAAAAAACACCATATTAAAGTTTTGTTCTTTGCTCGATTTGACTCCAAATTAATATTTATTTAAGGAACCAAAAACATGCAAAATACCTTCCATTAAAGTGCAATATCATTAAAAATGAGCGTAAACTGTATATAAAAAAGTAGCACATTTTAAGGCGTGTCAATTGTCTAAACTTAAACGTTAGTTGTCCTAAAGTAACACTACAAATTTTAAAAATATTTTGATTTATGTTAGTAGGTTTCTTTAAGATGTTCTAAATTTTTTTCCTAGAAATGTTATAGTCTACCTTCAAAGAATTTCCAGTAAACTAGATGATATCTAAGGTATGAAATCATCTAGTATTAAACATAGAAATCCTTATTTTTTATTTAATTCAAAAAGAAAATTTAAAATTTTTCAAACATTGGATCCTTAGATAAATAGTAATTCCAAAATTTATGACTTCTAAAGAAATTAATTTTATTAATATTTTTTGAAATTAAGCTTAGGATTGATCCTAAATTTCTTTCTTAGAAAGATTCAAGTGAATTTAATTTTTTATTAGGTCATAATTTTCAAGCTTCTCACCTCATTTTTTTTATTTTTATTTTCTTCTTTTCTCTTTGAGGATCTTTTTAATCCTCACTTATTTATGTGAGGATTACTATATCCGGATAGACCTTTAATGGTTTTGAATTTCACTATCCCTTTTATAAAGTTAAAAACTTATTTTCTATCCATAATTTAAAATGTAGTATAAGAAAAAGAATTTTTAATAGGAATTAAATTCTTCAAAAGGTATTATTCTATAATCCTTAATTTTTCAAAAATTCAAATTTTCCTACTATAAATAGTAAAATCATTTCCTTACTATTTTCTATTAAACAACTTAACTTTAGTTTCATCATTTTTACTAAGTTCCTTACTATTTTTTCCAATTGAATTTTTATAATTAAAATTTTAATAATCTTAAGATAACTCCACATAAAAAAAATATTTTTCAAATAAAATATATTTGTAGTATCTCTTAGGACAAGTTTAACTTTGAATTTTATTTTTCTTCCTCCCTAAACTTGAATTTTTAAATATTTTACAATGAATTCCATAAAATGTAGCAATATGAAAAAGTAAAAGCTGAATCTACCACCTACTACAACATCCTATCAAATTCATATAGATGCATATTCAGGATAGAATGACTGCAGAAGAAAGTAACTTAAGCCAAAAACATGATTGCAATAATATTAAACCAAAAGAAAGTATACTAACTTTAAAATTTATTTTTCTTCCTCCCCCCAAAGTTAATTTTTAACATGTATAATATAAGCGGGAAAAAAATAATTCAGAAATTCTATTTACCAAAAATGTCTATAAAAAATATTTACAAGTATTCATCAGGACAGACCAATTTGCAACAGAACTTAAATCTACACTAAATATGTCTGAATAAAATTGAACTAAGGAAATGACTAACAAGTATGACAAGTATCAGCATAGGAATAATATTTAAGTGTTCCTCAAGTCCTCTATATTGTTTTAACACAAACATAAACACACTTAATAAATGAGGTTAATTCTTCCTTTAACTTATCACATCTCACCACCATACTTCCAATTACTAGCGAAATCACTACACTGATAAATTGGGTACTTTTAAATGATTTTATAGAGTCCAATCCCATGAACACTATTATCCCTAATGTATTGGCTCTCGAGCACCAACCCTAGGCATCACCTTATGCTTTTAAGTATGCACCTCTAACAATTATAAAGATAATTTAAGATTATCCACATGTTGCTCAATAAGTAGGTTCCTGACCTTACCAAATGAAACATGGTTAGACAAAGGAAGTAACAAAATTGAGATTGAACTATCACTGTCCAAACTCAAGGTCACTCCTATAAAACTCAAGTCTGGTTTAGACCCGAGTCGTATTGGACTCGCCAATCCAACTACTACAAGAGGACATATACAAGTGTAGCCATAAAAAGAAGTCAAGGAATCACCTCCCTCATGACACACAAAGATCAAATCAGTCCACAAACAATCCAAACATTCACCAAAATCAATTAAACTGGTCAATTCACAATCACACACAAAGATCAAATCAATCCACTAACAATCCAAAAATCCACCAACATTAATTAATGATCAATCCACGCTAAAACAAACACAGTACCCCACAAAAAAATACAACTAACAAACATACTAACATAGATAACTATGGGATGCCTCTCATGAAGAGCTTAGTTTAACATCCTCAGCCTCGCGAATCCTAAGGTTATACATACTTCACTAGCTCGAAACTTTTCTTCTTGAGGGTTTTCTAGTCCTCCTAAATGTTCTCCCTAGTTTTGAGTCTTACGATTCAAGATCTACATCTCTTGAAATACGTGTTCAAATCTAAGGATTTAACTAATAGAACCGATATATAGTACTTTAAGAACTCAAAAATATTTTTGGTATTTTGAATTTTCTTATAAGTAGACTTAGATAAAAATACTTTAATTTTCAATTCTAAGTCTTCCTGATTCAACTAAAACTCTTAAAGTTTTTACAGTAGCCTCCTGGTCAATGGCGCCAAAAAATTGATGCCCTCTAGAATGTGCGCGTCCATATATGTGTAATTACTTCAATTTCAAATTCTAAAGACTACACCAAATACTTAATCCGACCCACAATTACGTAGATATTTAATTCCATGGCCAAATTAACCCAGTTTAATTATGACGGCTAGTATGCAAATTGAAAAGGTTGTAGAGTTTAAGATTTAATTTATAGATCACACACTAGGGGTACTACACAAGTGCACACATCATTGCAAGTAGTATAGGGTTTTCTTTTAAGACCAAAGCATTGATCCCACAGAGAAGCTAGGTAAGAATCCCTTAGGTTAATTCTAGTCTACTACTGTTAGGCCTTAGTTTAGAATAACGATTAAGGGTGATTTCTATCAACTAATCCTTAATACAAACCTATATTTAAAAATAATCCTAACAAGAGTAATTATTTTGGAGAATTCTAAGATGTTACAAACTACTTTCACATGCAACGACCTAGATAACGCGTAAGAATGAAATTCTTAGAATTTAATGTGGCTAGTAACAAATAGAAGTATACATATTTTTACCTTATTTCAAGTGCATAAAGAATATTGGCTAATCTAAAGTTAAGTTTTTAATTGATATGGTCATGCTGAGTAGATTCTAGCCTCTCACTTCTAGATTACCCACTGTGCCCTCTCTATATGACTAACCAAGCCTTAGGTTCCAAACTAAATATTAAATTGGTTAAGGTTCTTGCTCGTCACTCTAGAAACACTAATTCTACACCTATCAAAACTTATATTTTTATATATCCCCTTAGACTTGACTTCCCTTCATCTTAAGGGTTAGTGTGGTATTCACTAGTTGAGTGAAATAATAGCCTCCCGTATCATTATGTTTCACAATGAATTTTAAATTACAAATGACTAGTTTGTAAATTAAATTAAGAACCTATAAAAATACAATAACATTAATAAAATAAGAGAATTTCTAACCAAATCTAAATTCCTAAAAATGCATCCATTTCATTGCAAAAACAAAAGTAAAATGAAGATGTTGGCATAAGAAGTAAGAGAATTGATTGAATTATGTAATAAATTATGTGTCAACATAGAACATATGTCTTCATACCCTCTTCTGAATGTATAGGTACACTTAGTATTCTATTGGTTTTACACAACTACCTGTCATCTAGAAGCTCCAAATATAAATAGATCAAGAACTATATTTCCTTAAAAGTTGCATTGTCGCCTAAACTATTTCACCATAGCCAACCAGACAATGTGAGTGCAATCAAGTTGCAAGATCACCGCTCTCTCGAGTCTTAGTTTCACTTATAACAAATTTTAACATAACCTATTGCCACTTATGTTATGCCAATGAAGCAAAGTAGATATTACTCATCACATAGAAATAAAAATTATTCTATTTTAAAATAAATTTTCTTACTCTTGTCACTACTTCATCTCAAAAGAGAACAATAAAGAAAACTACTTACAAAGCATGGATAAAACAAAACATAAAACTTCATTAAATTAAAGAAATTTTGCTAGAAAGTGTTTACAACAATTATGAGAAAATGAAGAACATAATACTTAGTTTTTTTCCTCAAAAGGAAAGATTAAAATCCCTCCAATAAAATCTCCTACCGATCCACACAATGCTTGTACAATTCCTTGCACAAATCGCACAAAATCCCTCACCAATCTTTCTAGAAAAAGTAGAAAACTACACCTCCTACTTCTATCTATGACCTCTGGACGTTCTTGAAATTTCCAACAGTTTGAAATGCCAAAAGGTGCCTTATAAACTCTCTGGGGTGTCTTGATTTGTACACAAACATTTTTGGTACCTAGGCACAGTTTTCTGGGTGAAACTGCTGCCTAGGAGGCCCCATCTTGGTGGCAGCCCCCCCCCCCCCCACTTCGCTCTATTTTGCTCCTTTTTGCTCTCTTCAGCACTAATCAACTCCAAGTGTTACACCAACAAGATAAACATGAAAATAGAATTTTTTTAGAGTGCAATTTCATTCAAAAACATATTATAAATGTAAAGGACTTCAGACATAGAAAGACATATGAAAATGTATCAGGTCTGAATTTTCTTTCTTGCTCGATTTGACTCCAAATTGCATCATTTTTGCTCCATTTTCTCCAAAACTCCATTTCTTGCCATTTTCTCCAAAACTCGCTCCATTTTCTCCAAAACTCCATTTCTTGTACCTGAAGCCAAAAAAATGCAAAATACCCTCCCTTAAAGTGCAATATGATTAAAAATTACTGTAAAATATATATAAAAAGTAGCACATTTTTAGGCGTGTCGAAAAATAATGAAGAAAGGAAAGGAACAGTAACAAAAAATCAAAGAGGAAAGCAACACCATTAGCAAAGATTTAAAGGTAAAAAAAAAGGGTATAATTCTTCCTTTCTATCAACCAAGTTAAATTTTCATAATTTAGTTTATTAATTTTTGTGTGTAGTTTCTTCTTTCTTTTTGTGTTTTCTTTCTTATTTCACCATAGTTCTTTCTTTTTTGTGTTTTCTTTGTTGCTTCACCATGATTATTTTCTTTTTGTGTTTTCTTTCATGTTTCACCATAGTATTGCCTCAATTTACCTTCCTCATACCTTTTTAACCCCAAAGCTGACCACGTCATCACTTTTTCTCCCACTTTTTCCCCATGACAAACCACAACATCACTTCCTCTACCACTGTTACCCAATGACCAACCACCACATGATTTCATCCCCCACTTTTACCTTATAAAAAAAACCCTAACACTATCTCCACCTATTTCCTACCCAACCAAGATCCATAAAACCTAACATAACCTAAAACCTAGCCTACTCGAAACTCTAAACACCTTAAATTAAGCTTATTAACCCATTATCTATCCAAACCTAGCCTAAGACATTTAGTATTAAGCCTACCTAATAACCTATTTCACTTAACTCTTTAAATTACTTGAACTCTAAATAACCTATATTCAACATAACTAAACCCAAGACTACCTAACCAAACCCAAGGCCGCCTAGCTGGACATAAGAAAACCTTAACTCATCCTACCTGAGCACTCACTAAGCTAAACCAACCGAAGATAGCCTAACCCGACCCATGAAAACCTTAAATTCAAAATACTTAAGCATTCACTAGCATAAAACACCTAACCAAGCCTATGTCCACCCGAACCAAACATAAGACCACCCTAGACCATCAAAATGAGCCATATCACACCTAATTTACCCAAACCCAAAATCTTAAGCACAAATTAACTTAACCTAACTCACTACACACCATAAATATACCTATCTTAAACAAGTTTAAACCCATCAAACCCTAGTCTTAATTCCCTTACTTGATGTCGATCAACAAACATGGTGTTATATATATATATATATAGTTTTGAAAATTAATAATTTAATTTTTGAGAATATGAGAATGAACTAATTTCTTACATGCAATAATTTAAATAAACGAGCACAACACCACAAGTGATGTACTTATCCCGAGAAATAGACACATTACTTTGATAGTAAGATTTTTAATTAAGCAAACTAAAGAATTTATGACATCCATTTTAGTCTGTAAAACCTTTATGTTGATAGACAAATTCCCTTATCTAATATAAAATTTTAAATAGAGTTTATATTAAGTTGGGTTCCAAACATCCCTATAGAGGTAAGTCCCTATTGTTAATTACATCTTAAGTGACAAAAGCTGCTTAAGAATACTTTAGAATTAGATCAGTAGTTTTGCTTTCAAGAATTTCAAAGTTTAAGGCTTTCAAGATCGGACATTATATGTTTAAAAGGGAATAGATCAAATAGAAACAATTATTTTCACAAATCTAAGAGAATTAGAGGTAGGATAGGTCACATATTTGAGGGGCACCTCAGTGATCTCTCAAACTATCTAACACTTTAGCTTCAATTTTTAGAAAAAAATATTTGATGTTTCATCCTGATCCTGCCAGTTTTATTATTTAGGGCTTATACCTGCATGACACGGTCAGACAAATAGCTTGGAAGATTAGAGGGTTTATGTGATAACGAACAAAGACCTAAGAACCTAAAATGAGTAAGGGCTTAAATTGCATGACATTGCTGTGCAAAGGCTTAAAGATAAATTGAGGATTTACATCATGCTAGGGATCTACCTTGAAATCTTATGACATGTTATTTAACTCTAAAGAAAGTTTTCTTGGAGCAGACTCATTTATTTTTGTAGATTTTCATCTGTCCAATTGCATCCTGCTTCGAGCTCTTTGTTGCACTAGCTCTAGAGTTTTCAGGTTTAAGGTTTTGCAATTTTTGTGTCAAGTTTTGTTATTGTTCAAGTGTTTTTTTCATTTTTGGGGGGGGGGGGGGTTAAATGGTTGATTATAGCGACACCATTTAGAATCTCACAGTTCCATCATTCTGATACCACTATCTTTTGAATTTACTTAGCCTCCTAAATAAGTTGTTAAGCTCATTTAAACTGAGGAGATCTCACTAGCAACCGTAGGTTACCTCATCCGAGGGACTCCCGTAAATTCAAAAGGAGGTTTGAAAGTATTATCTAATTTTTTAAAGGTGTGATTTGGCTTTCTTTTGTTATTTTTTTTGTTTTAATTTCAATTTCACATGCAAGTTAAACAAATGTAGGTATAAAATGCGGTAAAGTAAAGAAAAGATTGTAGTACATAAAATGTAAATGCGTGCCTGGCCTCTTCTTGCTGCCTTTGCTAAAATGTTAGCATTCATAAACATGCATATACTTTAAATTGCAAGGTAAGAACAACTGCTAAACAGTAGTGAAGCCTTAATGAATTAAATTCAAAAGAGACCGCAATTCATAACTTGATGGGTCCCTAGAGGTTTTAAGGATGATTTTCTTTAACAAAGCATAATAAGTTAAATTGTTCTTCAAAATATCTAAAAGAATGTAAAGGTGTTCATGAGATACCCTAGACAACCTTTAAAGTCTTCTGAATCATTTTTGAGTTCATTTGAACTTATTTTGTTGTTAGATAGATCACTCGAAGTTCATTAGATTTATATCATGCTCAGTTCTATACCTCAGTTAACCCATGGGCGAGGAGATAATGATGTTTGAGATTGTAGTGTTTGAATTGAATTAATTATGGTTTACCTTCCAACTAACCCTCAAGTATCTTTAGATTAAACTTAGCTCACTGTAGAACACTTAAGTCATTAGGGGTGGATGTGTAATTTTATAAAAGGTCGTATTAAGAACATTTGAATCATATTAAAAGATCAACCTACAACTCAACCATTGGTTTGGGACCCTATGTTGGTAAGTTATTGACTTCCTGACTTATGTCCCAAACATTCAAATCAATTAAATTGGTTTCTTCTTCAAATGTTTAACAATTTGATTATTACAATTGTGCCCTTCTTTTCTAAAAGTGAAGGTGAATTAGTTTATACTTCTTACCATCATGTTTCAATCACCTTAAATTGTTGCTTAGGATCAAATATTATCCTTTAAGCCCTTAGCTCATTCTAAATCTTAATTTGGGGTGAAAAGGTAGAAATTACAATTTTGCCCCTAAGGCTTCTTTCTTCATAAGTCTTTTAAATTAATTTATATTGACTTGAAAATTTACTAATCTATCTCTCATGGGTTAATTGAAATAACAGAGAAGAAATCATATTTTCAGATCTTTATTTTATTTTTTATAATTATTTTAGTCTAAAATTAGGAATCTCCAAAGTTAATTCATTTAATCAACCAAGATGAAGTTTTTGTCCTTAGGCAATTTACTGGAGGTTCACTTAGGTCAGAAGACCACTTGGATTAAAATTCATGAATTTTTGAATTATATTTTAATTTTTATAATTATTTGTTTATTTTGGTTGTTAATTAAATAAAAATTGCGCTTCATTTTAGAAAATAAATTTTATATTT
Source organism: Phalaenopsis equestris (assembly GCF_001263595.1). Lineage (NCBI taxonomy): Eukaryota > Viridiplantae > Streptophyta > Magnoliopsida > Asparagales > Orchidaceae > Phalaenopsis > Phalaenopsis equestris. The sequence continues at coordinate 210,702 of NW_018164674.1, forward strand.
TTTATTGGTCCCTCTAACTTCAATGAACTTAGAGAAATTTATTTCATATTTTTTTGATATTTATTTTTAATTTTGTAATTTTTTTAGTGTAAAATTAGGGAAAATACATTTTAGGCATTAAAAAATACATAATTATATTAAGAAAATTCGAAAAAAATGTTTAAAATGGTCATAAGTGGTCCAGGAACAATTTGTGATATTTTGGTATTTTTGTGATTTTTAATTATTTTATAATTATTTTTAAATTAAATATTAGCTAAAAAATAATCTCCTTATTTGAACATCAACAATATTTTTCTTGGGTGTCCTTGGTCACAAGGATCACTCCCAATGACTTTCCATAATTTTTTGACTTATATTTTATTTATTATAATTATTTTAGTGTAAAAATCTTATTTGCTTTGAAAAATTCACTTTGATGGTCAAATTAATTCATAATAGCATCAAAATTTTATGGAGGCTTCCCATAACCATTATCTTTAGTGTGGATGAATTTTAATTATTTTTTAGATAATATTTTTATTTATTTAATTTTTTATGGGTTTTAATGACTTAAATTAGAAAATTATATTTTAAAGATAATTAAACTTAGGTTTTATTTTTCTTATGCTCCTCTGACCACAATGAACCTACCAAAATAAACCTCATATTTTTTATAATTTTTATTTTAATTTATATAATTACTTTTAAGCAAAAAGGTGACTTAAATTTGAAAATTAGGATTTACCATGTTAAGTGTGTTCTCTGACTTTAAAAAAATTAGAAAACACTCCTAATCACAGAGTGAACAAACCCTCCAAATTTCCTATTATGGTGACTAAAATTTAATTATTTATGATTTAATGAAGGTATAGAGTATTTAACTAATTAAAAAATAAATATAAGACAAATAATTTTTGTTTTTATTCACATAACTCTCCTCTATTCACTGAGCACAACAAATATTTTTATTTCATTTTTATGATTTTTCTACACAAAGTTATAAATTTTTGAAGTTTCTAAATTATTTAAATCATTTAAATGGCCTTTTTTTACTTATCCGCATGACACTGACTCAATCCTTGGTAGCTCTGAAAGCCCACGTGGTGCGCTCCCATTCGACGCCACCTTCCACGTCATTGCTGACTCGGCCAGCGCTTTATGCTCTATCTTCTTACCCGACTCCCTATCCACCGTTCGATGGATAAATACGCAAATGGGCGACATCCGTTCATTGTCCCCATTTGACCTAAACCGAGAGCCACACATTTTCTAAACTTAAGATTTTGCTGGTTACTCAACAAAATTGCATGGGATTTGATCTTATAGCTTCATTTAGTTGAGATGAGCATATCCATACGGTTAAATGCATATGAAATTAAACTTCTCTTCACAATTAGTGAAATTGAGCATGATTTTAAGGTTGGTGATTTACACCTTTTCCCAAGAGGTGAGGCCTCAATTAGGTTGGTTGTAAACGTTTGTTGTGAGCTCATGAAGCTCCTACAAGTGCTAGTTTGAGCTGGTGCAAATTCTTTGTAAGATTTTGACCAAGGGGTGATTTGGGTTTAGTCTAGGAGTGGGTTAGAGTGCTCGAGAGAGGGGTTTTGGTGAGGAACTTCCTAGTTTGGTCTGAAGAAGTTGTGAGAGCAATTAATTTCAAGGTTTGTGGAGTTTTATGGAACCCTAGGTTCGAAGCTTGAAACTAGGGTTTTACAGTGGCGAAGGTTGCTGAAATTTGATTAGAATGAGTTTAAGAAGGTTTAGGGAAGCTGTGAGAGCAATTTGGAGAGGTCTCCCTAAGGAATTGGTAGTACTCTCCTTTTGGTCGTGAGAGGGGTGGTTTAAATAACTATGAATTAGGGCTTAATTGGCCAAGCCAGAGGGTGGAGAAGGGTGCTTAGGTGGAGGGCTGAGCGACACAATTCACTAATGGGAGTGAGCCACATTGGATGGGTAGAAATTTGGGTTTGAGTCACAGAGGGGCTTCTCAGAATAAGGTTTTTCGGTGACTATTCTAGTTGACCAGGCAAAGTGTCAAGGGGTCAAAGTTAAGTAGATTTGGGCTTAAGGTTGTGAGTGGAAGTGTAATGTGCATATATGTGTGTGTGAGACCAATCCAGACCACACCACCAAAGGGTTAACCCTAAGGCCAGGTAATCCTATGGGGACTCTCCTTAAGCTCCCCCCATATTGACTCCACCTACTAAGTGCTAGAGGTTAGGACCAATATGTGGAACTTCAAGTTGAGCAAAGAAGAGTTTAGAATTTCTAATGGCGAGGGTTCTCTTTCTAGTCCTCTAGGAATAGTCAATAGGAAAGTCTTATGGCTAGACTCTAGGCTACTAAAGAGGAAAGACTAGACCTCAACCAAAAGTGAGGTCAACACCTGCAAAACCAAATAACACTTGAGGAGTCAACAATTCTCCAATAAATAAATTATGACCAGTCATTTCATGCATATATCCACAAAAAACATGAACCACCAAAATAACCAGTAAAGCTATAATGAAGTTCTTCTTTATGTCATAATGATCAAGTCCTCAACATAAATTTTTCTCCACACCAGCATCTCTCTTCATATAATCACTATCTCGAGTGAACTTATCTTTATCATCAATCTAACAAAAACACATGTAACCTTGAGGTGTACTGATTTTGGGGAAACAATAAAATCTCCACCTATAGCTACATTCTCTTTTTGATTGGTACTCATAACACTTTGCACCACTATGACAGTACAAAGCTCTCGAAGTACCTGATGATTTTGAGCTCATTTTTCCTGTGATTATAATACATTATGGTTTTAATTGGAAAGAATAGACTAGGCAAATATGCAAAATAACAATAAAAAAATATTTGGTTTTCTAATAAAAAAATAAAGAAAGTTTAGATCAAGAAATCCACAATACAAAAATGCTACATAAATATAGAAAGTAGACATCTAAAAATTCATATTATGGTTGAAATAGGAAACACTTACAAGAAGATAGTACAAAATTCACATAAATATTGATGATGAGTTCAATAAAACATCTATAATCTCTTCTATTAACTAAATCATCTCCTGAACACTTCCTTCGGATCTATTGTACTCATTCATACCGAATTCATTATCATGCAATGAATGTCTAACTTGATGTTTTAATGCTTCTGTAGGCAAGTACGTTGGATCTTCATCTAAGTTCCCGAAATTAATATTGTCTCGAGATGGATGCCTCTATATAAAATTATGTAACGTTGTTATTTCAATAACTATCATGACCTCCTTTTTGAAGAAATACTATGGCATATAAGAGTATGACCGAATGCTCTCTCAATAACACTAAGTAATTATGAGCATATTTTATTAAAGAATTCATTCCTTCCTTTAATAACTACATTTGTGTGTTGAAAATTAGAAATGAGGTACCTCGTGTTTGGGAATAGCTTTAAAAATATTGTAATGAATAATCTGAATCAATGAGGTAATATTCTTTTGAATAATAACATCATTAATACATATCCTCAAAGCAATCACTTCATGTATGGTTTTGAATGTACTAACCTGGTGGAGACATTGGAATTTGTATTCATGCCGCCAGGTTGTAAATTTCAAATATTTGGCTATCATTAGTGCTCTCTTCCCATCTAGCCATCACGATTGTAAAACACAACAACTCCAAACTATCTAATATAAGCAATCCTCTCAGCATTCCCAGCACATGAATTGATATATGTGCCATTAATTGCCCTGGTACAATCCTATTTAATAAATTCATTATACCATTATTTTTCTTATAAAATACTAATGTTGAAGTAAGTAAAGATGCCAATATCTGGAAGAATGACATGTATCTCATATAGTTACAAATTTCTTTCAATGTTTGTGTAAAAGTTTGATTTATGGGTTCATAATGTTTATTGACAATTTCATCAAAGAGTTAACACCAATATTAAAATACATACTAAACGCCTACGTGGAGAATTGGAATTACTCAGAAGTAGCACAAATAAACTCATTATGTGATATAATATATAGTGTGAAAACTTGAACTTCCTTGGGTGTAAAGCATGATGATGCATGCAAACTATAACATGTATGTAATTCATCTAGCAAATCATAGAAAATCATTTTCAACATTTGAAACTTGCTATGAATTCTACTTAGATGTTATTTGAGTAGCTATCCAACCCACTTATCACCCATAGATGACAACACACATAAGGTGTATTACATAAATATCTCTAATAGTACTTATTAAAAAGACATATTGTTGATGTCATGATCATTTCTTGTTCTGATGTCTCTGTAATTTTCTCTACATATGATGAGTCCATCTGCTATTGTATGCATGTTAGAATATATGAAAAAATAACAAGTTCTGCCCGAAGTAAAAATAAACCAATGCTAACCATAAATACTGAAGTGACACAGCACATAATTTAACATGAAAATATAAATTATTACAAATCTTAATCTAAAATAATAATAATAAATCAAAATAACCAGACGGATTCTCAAAAAAATATTGGAGGAAAGGAATCCATTGTTCTATCACTAGTGTGAAGAAAGCCTCTTGCTTATTTTAACTCTCTAGAATTATTATCGTGAATAAATAAAGGGGCCTGTCATCAAATATATCTAGAATAGAGTCTAGCAGCTTCACAACATATGTCCTTATTAGATATCCCTGCAAAGTTGTGTAAGCACTGGATGTGATAATGGTGTATTTAGTAACAAATTGGTTCAACTAAATGTGCCTCCCAAGTTTTCATCTTCTTTTCATACTTGTGGATGGAGGGCATAAGGTGCTTGTACTGACTAGATTCACCTTATTCTATCTCCTCTACTGCTTCTTCATTGACTTCATTGGAATGAGCAAATTCAAGCTCATCCAAATTCTGGTCGGGGTCCTATAAGTAGCCTAAACATTGGTGTTCGTAGAAACAACAAAAAGGAACTTAGTATCTTGCTTTTCCTCCAGCTCTGAGTCATTGCCAGCAATTCTAAATTTATTTGCATTGGGTAGAACCTATAATTAATAAGATATTAGTTCATATAAGTCGCATTCCAATATAATTATAGTTCAATAATGTATTTTCTACTTACTAAAATTTTTTCTAGCCACTACTTTGATACATCCACTACTTTCTTAACAAGGTCACAACCCAATCCAGTAGTCCATCTTTTCATATCTTTCCACAAATTTTCTTTCTTTTTTCAGTGGTTCCTATTTTTTTTTAAGTTTAGTTTTGTCATATAATTTACCTATTCTTTCATGAATGCTTTTTGTGATGTTTTTCCAACCTTCCTTATTGAAGTATTTGGTCAGGCTATTGCTAATTTCTACCTCCCTCAAACATAAATCACATAATATGATCTTTATCTCCCAATCCTAAATGGCAAATATCCCACCTTTCTTTTGTTTACCCATCATATGCATCATGTAGTTATAACATTTGGATGAATAAATATTATTTATCAATTAAAAAAAATAATTATAAAAATAAAAAAAAATTCGATAAAAAAATATTCAAATTATAGCTCAATGAGATTAATTTATCAACTAAGGCTCCATCCAGGTTCACAAATTGTATCATTTATGCTTTAAGACTAAGCAATATTTATGATTATTTTGCATGTTTGATCTAAGATACAGTATTATCTATGGCAAAAAGTTGCATGTGTGTTCTAAGACTAGATTGTATATGTGGCAAGCAGTGGCTTGTGTGATCTATGACCATATAATTTATGTGACAATAATTGTCACAAGTGATTTAAGACCAGGTAATATTTGTGACAAATAATGACATTTGCGATCTAAGACTAAGTAGTATCTGTGGCAAATAGTGGCAAGAGTGATTTAAGATTAGATAGTATATTTGTCAAGCAATAACACATGTGATCTAAGACTAGGTAGTACCTGTGAAAAATAATGACATGGATGATTTAAGACCAGGTAGTACCTGTGGCAAACTGTGATAAGTGTGATCTAAGACCAAACAATATCTACGACAAATAGTGGCACATGCGATCTAAGACCAGTTAGTATCTGTGACAAGCAATGTCATGTTTGATCTAATAATAAGTAGTATCTATGAAAATTAGTGGCACGTGTGATTTAAGATTAGGTAGTATCTGTGATAAATAATTAGTGACAATTATAGAATTGACAATTTGTGCTCGGTTGAACTCCATATATTTTTTTTCATCATTACTCTACATAAAATTTCAAAAATGAAATGTGTCACTACTACAAACTTCAAACTTTCAATGTAACAACCAAGTGCACAAACTCATCCATTTTAAGAGACAAGGCATCACCACCACCACCAAACTATGAATGCAATGGCCAAGTACACAAAAAAAATCAATTTTAAAAGGTAAAGCACCACCACTACCAAACCATCAATGCAACGATCAAGTGCACAAACCCACCAAATCACCACCACCACATAAATAAAAAGAACAAAAGCACCATCACAAATTTCATATATCAAAAAATGTCAAACATCAAAAATTTATTTTTCCCTCAAAATAGGCACATGCATAAGTATAAATATTAGATCAACAATTCTGTTTCACCTCTTCTTCATCAAATTGGAAAAATCTTTTATGGAGAGAAATATGAGAACTATTGGTTCTTTTGAAAAATTATCTAAGAATTAAAGCATCATCACAATACTCATATATAAATATATATAAAAATCCTAAGAACCAAAGCATCATCATAAGGAAATATGACCTTAGTTGGTTCTTTTGAAAACAGATATAAGAATCGAAGCACCATCATATTATTTATATATAAATACATATCAAGCATCTTAGAATCAGAGACTACTAAAAAAATATAACTATAGTTGGTTCGTTTGAAAAAAAATATCTAAGAACCAAAGAGCAATCACATGGCTCATATATAGATACATATCAAAATTCTAAGAAACAAAGCACCATAAAAAAAAATACAACCTTTGTTAGTTCTTCTAAAAAAGTATTTAACAATCAAAATGCCATCACATGAATCATATATATTATATATCAAACATCTAAGAACCCATAAACCATAAAAGAGAAATATAATCAATGTTGGTTCATTTAAAAATACATACCTAAAAACTTGCTTTGAAATAGTGTAAATGCAAGTTTAGTTGTTATAGAAGTAATTTCATTTGACTTCCTATTTTTCAATCTTGTTTATAAGTTATAGCAAACAGAAATTTCAAAGTTCAAAATTGAAGTTTATGTGTTAGATATGTAAATACATGACAACTGAAAAATGATGTTTGTTCTTCAACACAGATTGAATTTCTTACATAAAAGAGATAAATTAGACTTAGGGTCTGTTTGGGGCAGCTGCAGCTTATCCAACTTCTACTGATAAACAGCTTATTCTAATAATCTGCTGATGAGCAGTTGATCCAGATAAGCTGACTAGCTGTTTTGTTTGTGCGTTTGGAAAACACCTGATTCTTGATACATGACCATTCAGCCCCTGTTCTGGATAAGCTGTTTAGCTGTTTGGTTTGTGTGTTTTGGATAATTAACTTATTTGCTGATTTTTTTAGTTAAATGAATAATCTATCACGTAGAATTTGTTATTTTCTCAAATGTAAGGACATGAAAATGCAAAAGAGTTAAATTGCATTTTTATAATTCAAAAAGTTCCGATTACATCAAATAAGCACATTTACATATACGAAAGTGAAGTACACATTCACACACTAATATGGAGCATAACGAGACAAAAAAAAGAAAAAATAACATGTTAAAACTACAAAAAAGACAATAATAACTTTAAAATATAAAAGCATATCACGACGAATGTTGCCCGGTTCTGATACCTCAGAACCCCGAGCAAACTTGTCTGATTGGGATATCGTGGAAACGGAAGCACTTGAACCATATTCTACATCACTTTAGTTAGGATGATTCCATGGCATTTAAATATAGTTACTTTGCTTATTACTTTTATGATTCATTCTGTAGAATTATGACAGTATTTGCTGCAGAAATCTTAGAACAGGAATTGAAATCAATGATTTTATATCCAGTAGAGCATGAAATCAAAGATTATAAACAAATATCATATTAAAATATAAAAAAACATGGCCAAAATTACAAAGCATTTATGATTCATTCTTTAGGTAGAATGCAAGCAGAAAGCGATGCAGATTGGAAAACAAAACAATTTCACATAAGAATCGATGAAATGACATTCATGTCAATCATGATCTCATCTAAGATGGTAATTAAATTAAAAAGAAAAACTCGCAAAATTATGCTATATGAAAGTGGAAAAGAGTTCAAAAGAAAGAAAAATGCCCTAGCCCGGAGAATCTAGGGCAAAGCAAATTGATCGATTGCCAAATAGAACAAAACTGATTGCTTGACGAAATCAGAAGCTAAAACCCCACAAAACAAAAACAAATCAATACTTCAATTACATCCCCCAATCCAACCATGCCTGTCAGAATCCAAGAACACAAGCCTCCGACCGTAGCTGGAGTACCTCTAAAGTTCCCTTCCCTGCCTCGCCACCATCGTCACCATCTTCCTCTCATTCTTCATCTTTCCCCTTCAAAAAACCCCAAACCCGAAAGAAGGAACGAGCACCCAACCAAGATGCAAAGGAACCGATGCAGAAATCAAGAACCCAAACAACGCCAGTCTCGAAACAATCCTAAAAAAAACACCGCCGTTCCAAGTAGGCAATCTAGGCTTTCAACAGAGGATGGAGAGCGCCTGGATTTGAGGGAGGAGAGCGACGGTGGATGTGTAGGAGCGTGCCGCGGGCTTCGACAGGCTTTCGGCGACAGAGAGCAACGAAGGGCCGGAGAGCGATGAAGGCCCGATGGGCGAGAGAGTGACGAAGGGCCCGGAAAGAGGGAGGGGTAGGGGCCTAAAAGAAGTGAAAGAAGCTCCAGACGAACGCCAATCGTGAGTATAACACCACGATTTCCATGTAGTGGAAAATATAAAACACAATTTTGATATAATTTATGAAAAATGGGAAATAAACGGGGCGGTGTTTTCAAAAACGTCGCCGCACTTATAGGCTGTCCCAAACAGACCCTTAAACATATAATCTCTAGGCTGAAAGAGATAAATTGAACTTACAACATGCCACTCAATTCCTATATATTCACACATATAACACCTAAACTTCAAATTTCAAAAGAACCAACATTGGTCATATTTCTTTTTTATGGTGCTTTGGTTCTTAGATCTTTTGTAAAAGAGCCAAAAATGTCCATAATACTCTCCATAAAATACCTTTTTATATTGATGAAGAGGAAGCGAAATGAATTTACTGTTCTAAAATTTAAACTTTGATATTCACATTGGCTCAAATTATTTTTTAAGGTCTATATTTTCAAAAGAACAATTAATGCTCATAATACTCTCCACAAAATATGCTTCTAGCTTGACGAAAAGGAATTACAACGAAATTACTAATATAACATCTAAACTTTGATATTTACATCGTCACAAAATAATCTTTTATATAATTGTCTTCATATTTGTCATTGTAACATCATTATTTAGGTTGAAGAATATGAAAAGAAAATGAAATTACCAATCTAACATCTAAACTTTGATATTTACATAAGCTCAAACTAATTTTTCAGGTATTTTTTTTTCAAATAACCAATCGTACTCAAAATTCTCTCTATAAAATGTCTTTCCATATTGAATAAGAGCAACTGAAAAAAAATTATTGATCTAACATCTAAAATTTGATTTTTACATCAACTTAAAAATTTTTTTTCCAGGTATGTATTTTCAAAAGAAACAACAATGCTCATAATACTTTTCATAAAATGATTTTTCAGATTGAAGAAAAGGAAATGAAATTCAACTACTAATCAAACATCTAAACTTTGATATTTACGTCGGTTCAAAATAATTTTCAGGTATATATTTTCAAAATAACCAACAGTACTCATAACTCTCTCCATAAAATAATTTTTTAGGTTGAAGAAGAGAAAGTGAAATGAAATTACTTATCTAACTAAACATTGATAATTTCATCGCCTTAAAAAAAGTTTTCTGAAATACATTTCAAATGAACAAACAATGCTCATAATTCTATTCATAAATTCTTTTCCAAATTGAGGATGAGGAAGTGAAATAAATTTAGTTCTAAAATTTAAACCTTGATAGTTACATCGACTCAGAACAATTTTTTAGATATATGTATATTTTCAAAAAACCCAAAAGCCGCATATTTATCTCCATAAAATCTATTTCTAGATTGAAGAAGAGAAAATAAAATGAAATTATTGATCTAACATCTAAACTTTGAAATTTACATTGGTTCAAACTAATTCACGTATATTTTTTTCAAAAGAACTAGTAGTGCTCATATTTCTCAAGCATCATCATATAACAGAGAGAACCACCAACACATAGTAGAGAGCAAAATAGATTAGCACTACCTCAAATGGCCAAAAAACCCATCAATTTTAAGAGAAAACCACTGCCACATAACATATAGAAAGCACCAAACCATCTCAAAACCAAAAAAGTTCGGGGAGAGAGCAAAATTGAAAATTGCATAACAGAAACGACCACTAACATAGAGCAAAATCGAAAATCTATCGGCACTGCCTCAAACACCAAACCACCAAAAGCATCAAATCATCATCAGGTAAAATTGAGAAGCATAATAAACAAAGAAGGTAAAATACAAACCATGAAACCACCACCACGAAAAAATAAAAGAAAAATAAATGAATGCTACATAAGGAGAGAGGCAGCAAGAGTCAACGACAAATAGAACGAACAGAGATGTGTAAGAGAACAGAGATTTTTCCCTAAAGCCAATGCAAGAAATAATGGAAGAAGAAGGTGAGAAAAAATGTATTTTGCGTGGACGGAGGGAGAGATTTAGGGTCTATTTAGGGCAGCTACAGCTTATCCAGCTTCTGCTAATAAGCAGCTGATTCTAATAATCTGCTGATGAGCAGCTAATCCGGATAACCTGTTTGGCTGTTTGGTTTGTGCGTATGGAAAATAACTGATTCTGAAAAAATGACCATTCTGCCCCTGTTCTAGATAAGTTGTTTATCTATTTGGTTTGTGCTTTTGGTAAACAGCTTATTTGCAAATTTTTTTAGTTAAATTAATAATCTGTGTCACATAATTTATAATTTTCTCAAATGTCACATCATGAAAATGCAAAAAGAGTTGAATAACATTTATATAACTCAAAATGTTCTGATTACATCAAATAAGCAGAGAGACATATACAAAAGTGAAGCATACATTCACTCACTAATTAAAATTATAATATGTCCAAAAAAAAAGAAAAAAAAATGTTAAATTTACAACAAAAAATATGATAATATTAACTCTAAATGTAAAAGCACATCACGACGAATGTTGCTCGGTTCTAATACCTCAAAACCTCGAGCAAACCTGTCCGAGTGGGATATTGTAGAAACGGAGGAACTCAAACCACATGCGGTGGTCTCGTGTTGTGGTACTATCGAACTCCTAGCAGCTGTGTCAAATTGGGATGTCGGCACTATTTTTTTTGGTGTGGGGTTTGCCTATAAGAAACTGTCGGTCATCGGAATTGAAATCCCGTTGCCCGCTTCGGAAGGACATTTTTTAAAAATTTTAGTTTTGAAAAAGATGAAGTTAAACTGACCCCATAATTTTCATAGTTTAAATGAAAGAGCGCTTTACCTCAAATCCTGTATCTATCCCGAAGGATGAACACAAGAATTGAGGGTGAGGTTTGATCAAATAAACTAGAGAAAGTTATGACATCCGTTTGGTCTGCGAAACCAAT
>NW_018164674.1:224821-225247 GCF_001263595.1 Phalaenopsis equestris
TCAAAGTTTGGAAAATTTTAAATCTCATTTTGGAAGAGTATTTAGTTGATTTGATTAGTCCTACGTCTTCGGGGTTTGGAGAATCAACGCGAAGGGATATTTTATGCTTGTTAGGAAAGACCCCGGGCCCTACTTTTCCAGGTCTTTTCGATAGGAGTTTTTGAGAACTGATCCAATCTCCTTCGGTGTTTTAGATGGATCAGTGTCTCCTCTCTCTCACCTCATTTTTGTTCTTTTCTTTCCTTGCTTCTTAGTTCGGTTTTCGATGTTTATGTCTGATGCATAAGTGTCCTTTTGCTATACGTTGCTATACGTGAAACCATCAAGCAAGGTCGCAAGTAGTCGTTTTGGGGCGTACGGTGTTGATGATAAAGGCACACCGAAGATAGAGCAGAAAGATGTCATATCCTATAACATCAAGATCCA
>NW_018164674.1:226141-233456 GCF_001263595.1 Phalaenopsis equestris
TTCTTTGTTTTATGCACTTCGGAGGACTGTATCACTTACTTTTATAAGCAGGAACAAGTGGCAAAAACCTCCTCGGCCTCCGTATTGCATTGTTTCATCATCTGTCTCACTGTTTCAGTTGGTACAGCTGTCGATCGACACAAAATCTGCTATCCAACAATAGATTTCACATCATGCCCCTTCCAAATGTCGTCGACCACCCATAGTCCACTTCTCTGCCATTCCACAACCATCTCCCATTAAAACCGCTTCTTAAACATCTTCTAAGAGTCAAAGAACGGTATAACCTGGTATTAACGCCCTAAATTTTTAGAATTTTGTACTTCTTGCCCAAATCCAAAATTCCAACAAAAAAAATCCACCATAACTGAATCATTCCTACTGCAATTATTAGCCCCAACTCTAAAATCAGCACAATTCAAACATTCATGCCACCAAAATTCCACCCGAAACTCACCACCAAAGTCTTAAACATCGACCAACCTTCTATCTATATAACCCTACACCCATCGAAATATTGATCGAGAGAAAAAAAGGACACAAAATCGCCTAGAATAAATCTGCAAAAAAAAAATTCCAAGAGTTTACTATGGAGGATTGCAATAAGAAATCTTTCAACTGTAACAAAAGTTTGCCTACTTTGAGAAGAGACAATCAGGTGAGGTCACCCATCACCACAACAAAGACTCATTAAATCGAGAGTAGAGATTGAATCTCATCAACAGGAAAAGTTTTTGATGATGAAAAATAAAAATACCCTGACAATTTAGCATGAAATATTAGAAAAGCCAAAATTTTGGAGTAAAGGTGGATTTACCGGATCTTGACGGTCGTATGGGTCCGAAAAAGTTTATCGTGTAGCTCCAAACAATGGATCAAATTTATTGGTACAAAGGCGTTCCCCAAGAGATACAGAATTTGAGGTAGAGCGCTCTTTCATTTAAATTGTGAAAAATATGAGGTCAGTTTGATTTCATATTTTTCTAAAATTATATATATATATATATATACGTAAATTAAAACATCATTCCGAAGCGGGCGATGAGATTTCAATTCCGGCTGCCGACAGCTTCTTACGGGCGACCCCCCAAACAATCTCATTTCTTACTTTTTAGTGCCGACATAAGTACGTTAGATAAATTTGTCCTTAAGTTAAATCTTTTTTTTTTTGTTTCATTTATTAAATTTGGATTTACTAAACAACTTATTAATTTGATTTAACGAATCTAGCACAAGAAAAAAGTATTTTAAATAGATTTATGCCAAACATCTCAAATTGATTTAACTAAATTTAACTTTAATTGAACAAAACGTTATTTTGAATATAATGATATTTAGATTTAATAAATTCAGATTTATCAAATTTAATAAATCCTATCTAACTTAGTCCTTGCAGCCAAACACACCCAAAATGTGTTCTTAAAACTTCACCACTTACAATAGAAATATCTCTCAATAGAAGAGTATGTTATTGAGTTGGAACAACTTATGTTGAAGTGTGGGTTAGTGAAGCCCGAGGAGAAAACCATAGATCGATATATGGGGGAATTAAGATCGTCCAAAGACGATGTGGTACAATTGCAGCATTATTGAAGATTACAAAATGTCTAGACCCTAGTCTTAAACTTGGAGAGACAACACAATAGTATCAATTCTACACCACACTTTAAATAGAGTTCAGTCATCGGATTGGACAGCCAAATTACACCTAGCGGAGCATCCAAACTAACCCCGCTTAAGAAAAAACCAATCCAGAGTAGAGATAAAGTGGAGCCCACCAGCAATTCTAAATCCATACATGCCATTAAATGCTTCAGGTGTTATGATTTTGGTCATGTGATGTCTGATTGACCAAACATGAGAGTGATCTCTTTTACTAAGCACGGAATAGTTGAAGAGATAAATAGTGACACATGAGAGAGAATATGTTAAAGATGAGTCTCAAATTTCAGTCGACAAGAGAGAGATGCTAGTGATTTAAATTGAGTCTAAGAGAGATAGTGCAACATGATTAAAATTGATTGCCCTAGAAGATAGTGACTACGAGAAGCAAATATAAAAAAAAAGTAGCCCCTGTTGCAAGAGTTACCGAATATTTTAACCGAGAGTTTATCTACTGAGTGGTTGACACTAAGAGTGGTTTAGTAAATTTCATTCCAGAGTTGGTTCTTCCAAATAGGCTTGTTTATCAAATGTGTCACGTCGAAAACAATGAGTGGAAGAAGCATATTACGATTTATATGTTCAAGGTTTGTGAGAGTATTATCAGTGATGCAGCTTCAACACTAATTGTGCCAAAGAAAGGTTATTTATTCTATCAAAACTGACTTTGAAAGGACGTACATGTTTAAGAGTTGTCTTGAATGGATGTGAGATATACTTTGTAGTGGGGCTCCCCTAGCTAAAGCAATGCAATGACTTGGTTATGGTGGCATATTGATTCCAAAAATCTGGAGAGAATACCGCAAAACCTCTCCTATCCGTGAATATGCATCTCGTGGTATCACAATGGCAGGATCGGGAATCCAACCATTGCAAAATCGATCCCATGGTGTGATATTGGCAAATTCATATTGAATATCGTCCCAAAAAAGTTTATGCGGAATCAAAACACGTCATTGAAAATTGTGGGATTTCAAGATTTAGGTTCACAAAGCCCGCAATCCGGAGTCATGATTTTCATAAAAATACATCCCATTCCCAACTTCACGTTTTTGAGATTTTTCCTATTCCGTTATTTCCAATTAAGTCTATTTCTGCAGAAGAGAGTTTTTTTTCTATTTTGATAAACTTTTGTTATTGTGTTTGGAAAATGTTATCCTCTATTTTATACTATTCAAAGTGTTGTATCATTTCCTTTTGAAAGTGATGTGTTTTCAGCTTGCCTATGAACGGGTGGTGGAACCTCCTCGTCGCCCGAATATTGCTTATTTGGAGTCATAAAAAAATTAGCATTAAATCCATTTTTTGACATGTCACTTAAGTTGTCGTAAAAATTTAGTCCATGTTAAATACTGCTACTTTAAAAATTTGAGTATGGTTAAAAAAAATATAATTGATTAGCCAATTTGGGATTGACTCTATGTGATAAAAATGAAATTGAGAATTGCATCAATTGGGAGGATGGAAAGGAAAAATAATGTTTGGTATGATATGTACTTCAATAAAATTTTAGTATTATAAAACTAAACTTTAATATTCACTTATATAACTTTAGCCACATCCAAACATATGCAAGAAAAAATATGCTTCACTTTAAAAAATTAACATTAGTAATATTCTATGAAATGGTAAAAAATTGAGTGTTATATAAGTAAATATTAAATTTTAAAAGTTAGATAAGTAAATGAATAAGAATTTTATGGTATGTATAAAAAATCCCACTCGTAAATTTATGCATAACTACCATGAAGCTAATCAAGTTGATGAATTTTTTGATTTAAATGTAAATATAGCTGAATTTTTTAGGGACTTCATCTGATTGGTATTTCAAGGGGCATTGTAACATTGGACAGGTTTCACTACCCTCATCCGTGAACATGTTTTTTACATCTTGTGGGGTTCTACCCTCATCCGTGAACATGTTTTTTACATCTTGTTGGGTTGATTTTCTTTTTTCTTTTTTTTTTGTCTTATTGTGTTATGATTTCACTAGTCCTTTATATTGATTCTATTAAATACTTTGCTCATTTCCCTGTAGCTAGCTAGTTTCATTCTGGTTGATTGCGGCTGGTGTCTGTAGTCTAGTCAACCTATTCATTTAATGGTGAAGTTAAAAGGCTTTGGCTAGTGTTTTTCCATACTTTTATGCCTATTTCATTTGTTTCAAATGATTGACTTTCATTATGTTGTTATCTTGTTGGTCCTTAAATGCATACTTTTTGGAGGTTTTTGAACTGTTTATTTTGTTGGATGCAATTATTTAGAGCTGTGCTATCTTCTACATCAGCTTTGTACTTCTTTTATTTCCGTTTCCTAAAGTGGGTTGTTTTTTTGTGCATAATGTTTTATCACGTTTTTTTGGAGTTGAGTATGCACCTCCTGTTTAATGCTAAGCAGTTGTGGCAAGGTGAATTTGAAACAAAATTAATTAGCTGGCAGGCTGATTACCTAATTTACCTGAGAATTCTGTTTACTTTAGGTTTTGGTTATTGCATCTAGAGCATTATTGGTCATAGCTTAATAACAAATTTTTATATTTGGTTTTTGTTGGGTTGATTGATTCAAAATATGTATTTGTTGCATTAGATACTTTGATCATATGCTTGTAGAGTTGTAGCTAGATAGTTTCTTTCCAATTGATTGTGGATGATGTTTCTTGTCTACCTATTTATATAATTGTGACATTAAATGGCATTGCTTGGTGCATTTCCATGATTTTGGCCTTTGCCATATATTACAAATAATAATTTTTTTATATTTTGTTATCTTACGGTTTTGGCCGCACCTCGTTGTTTCTAAAATGCTTACTTCTTGATGGGTTTTCTACCATTTATTTTATTGGGTGCACTGATTTAGAGTTGTACAGTTTTTGTATCAGCATTGTACTTGTTTCCTTGCTTGTTTCTAAAAGTGGGTTGTTGTGTTCTATTTCAGTTTGCTGTTTTTTTTTTCACTTTTACACTATATTGTTATTATGGCTAAAGCCTAGCAATTGTAGCATTTGAGGTTTGGGACAAAATTAATTAACTAACAGATTGATGCCCTGATTGTCCTTGAGAATTCTAGATGTTTGATAGTATTTTCTACCGCCTTCAAGAACGTTATTGACCTGTCTTGTAGTTTCTCAAGACTTCCGAATATTCATAGCTAGTTTACATGTCCATTTGTGTTTTTGTTAGGTGACATTGATCAAAAAACTTGTTTCCCTTTTGCGGTGTATGGCAGCAGAAGATTATAGTACTCCATTTATTACCCTTAGAATGCTTCTCGGGTCAACTGCCTAGAATATATGGTTGATAATTAATTTTCCAAGCATAAAAGGTATTCCTATGAAAAGAATATATTTCAGAGTGTATAAAAAATAATACTTAATCCCGTTCTATACGTTGTCAACTCAAAAGAAGAATATTTTTCAGCACAAATGTGCTTACCACTAAAAAGAAATAGGATTTATGTTTCCAAACAACTTGAACAAAAACATTACTTATCTACACTTCTAGAAGAATTGCAAAATCATTTCAATTATAACTAACTGAATAATTATTAGAAATTTAGAATAAATCATCTACCTTGAAATGCAAAGAGAGAAAGAGAGAATAAGAAAGATAGATTATGTAAAACAATTAGGAATTAGAGAAAACACTCGTATAACTCTTATCAGACAATTGCAGCAGTGGGAACATTTAAAGGTTGGCAGTTTTGAGCATTATAATAGAAATGGTAATAAAAGCTATATATTGCATACATACATGTCAAAATTCCTGGCATTGAAGGCAATGAAAGGCCTTTTATATCTATAAAATCCATTTCATGGGATTTTTCTTAGCTCTTTTTTTTTTGGCATGAACAATTATAAGAAGTTTGCATTCGTATAACCTCAAAATTCCTGGCATTGCTTAGATTCTGGGAGGTTCCTCCAGCAGGCATAGTTTGTGAGGCCACTAAATCACCATTTCCATGCATGCGCTTTATAAGCTTTTGAATTAAGCTTTTGGCCTCTGCTGCCTTGTTTAGTGCGTCTTCAGTAGCCACAAACTGCTGAACATGAGCTTTCTGAAAGCCAAAAAGAAATGTATGAGAAAACTGGTAAAGGGTTGTCTATGGTGAAATGGAATGCATTGATTGGTTAAAGATTGCTATTTTGGGAGTTTCTGCCTCATAATCTCTATTTTGTAATAAATTTATTTCATGTTGTAAGTTTTACAACTAGGTCCAACAATATTTGTAGAAACAAGGAATGCTATAGAAGTTCATAAGTCAAATAAATATTTTTAGATGACTATAAATAAAAAAGAAAAGCTTTGATTACTTTGCCATAACACAAGAAGATCACTGCTAAAACCCATTAAGTTACAAGGCCATTAGTGGAAAAATTCAAGCAAACGTAGGTAAAAATAATGACTTCAAATCCTTTCGCATGATGATATTTTTCTTTCTCTTTTTTTTTCGGATTAATCGTGAATGAATAAAGTCTAAATTAACAACTCGAAGATACTAGGCTGAGTAGTAAAAACATTGATAGAACTTATAAATTTAGGCAGAAAGCACCGACTATAAAATAAAAGAAATAAGTAGTTAAACCTGCAATTAGAATAATTATAGGCTCAAAACGTAACAGGTTCTAATCTTTAGAGCAGTGTATGTTACTAGTTGTTAATTTTTCAAGCAAGAAGCAAAGCAGGAGATGGCACCCCCATCATCGTAAAAAAAATTAGCACAATATTGAAGACCCCAATCAGACAAATTTTTATTTATAGTCATGATTTCACAAAAAAACAGATTCTAAAAAATATAAAGATAAGCTACATGCAATAAAACCGCCCAAGAACCCACAATTACCACTTTTAATAAAAAAGTTGAAGGCCACTAGCTCATTTTTTTTTAACTTGCAAACCAAGTCCAGATGTTTAACTTGATAAAACTAGGTTGTGAAACTCATTCAAAGTTATATCCAATGGAATAAGTAAACTAATTTATGTTTTAGAATCCTCGTAAAATATAATATGATATCTGCAAGCTTAAAGGCATTTCAAAATAACACATGCTTTGGCTTCTACCATTGTTTTTTTTTTTTTTTTTTGTTTTTGACTTGAAAATAATATTTGTTGGATAAGAAAAATCTAGAGTGTCGCATTATTACAACAAATAGAAAAAAAGAATAGTCTAAGGAGTGTTAATAGAAATACCAACATCATTTATGTGGAGAACACATGGGAAAAAAATAATTCTCTTTTACTCCACGAGGTATTCGATACAAGATAGCATCGAGATTGATCTCAGAATGACCTAATCAATCATCCACAGCTAGTTTTTAAAAATAAATTTTGAATTTCCATCTTTAGAACTAATCTGTGGGTTCCAACAATAAGACCTCTGGCAGATGCACGCCTTCCAACAATCCCCTCAAAAAAGTTAAATAGTTATCTTCCATACCAAAGTTGTCAACAATCTCCTAAAATTGTCCGTAGCCGAGTTCCTTTATGAAGGAATCTGCAGTTGATCCCTTTTACCCACACAGCATACAAATTAGATCATTATCTAATTTTGCTTTTAATATCTTGCTATATTAGCATGGTTCTTCTTATGTTAATGTATAAGATTTTATGTGATATTTATTATCATTGCAGATCGTTAATCTTTAAGGAGCAATATA
>NW_018164674.1:234369-247254 GCF_001263595.1 Phalaenopsis equestris
GCAATAACCCCCCATCGGCCTTCTCTGCCCCTTGAAGTCCCAGCCCCTCCACTTCGCTGCCCCTCGCTGTCCCAGCTCTCCACTTCGTTGCCGCTTGCTACTGGCCCCTCCAACCACTTCCCTATCTGTTGTCACACGGTTTCCCCTTGAAGTCCCAGCCCCTCCACTTCGCTGCCCCTTGCTGTCCCAGCTCTCCACTTCGCTGCAGCTTGCTACTGGCCCCTCTAACCACTTCCCTATCTGTTGTCACACGGTTTTCAACCACCTCTAAGTTGTTGCCGCACCTGCTAGCCACATCCAACCTGCTGTAACCCCCTTCCAACCCCTACAACCTATTGTCGGCCCACTTCAGTCACTACAACATGCTGCCAGCTTCTTTTCCAGCCACCTCCCACTTACAACCATCCCCTTCCAACCACCTACTGCTTGTTGTATTTAGATGACATGCAAATATCAATGACATAAACTCAATATGATTAATTAAACTTAAAGAGCCAGTAAAATCTATTTAAGCAAGTCATAGTGCAAATTAGATTTAGGAGAAATCAAATATTCCTATAATTTAAAAATATAAGTACTTACCCCAATAACGAATGATTCTCTTAAAAATCATTCTCTTCACTTTTCTCCAGTGAAAACCTATAGTCAAAATGCATAATGAATTATTAGTAAGTTATTATATGTTAATCTTATTATTAAAATAAATTAGTCTTTATTTTACCTTTGATGTATCATTTATTAATAATTACTTTATTATTACTATTATGTCAAATGTTGTCTTCATCTCATAATATAAATTTAATTATTTATTTCAAGAATTTAAACTTAATGAAATTTTGGCCAAAAAAAAAAGGTCGATCCTCCTAATTTGACTTCATAGTTATTTTATGTAATTTATATCTTTTCAAATAGGTTTTAAGAATATATCAATATACATACATTAATATTATGTAACAATTTATTATTATTATTATTATTATTATTATTATTTATTCACATTAAATTCATTATATGTAACATTAATTCATAAAATTAACAAATAATTAAAAGTTAAATAAATCATACCCTAACCTTTATTTATTGCAGTCGATCTTTCCTCAATCCAAATATGGATATTCTCTATCTTGAATCCTGACATAATTAAATTTGATTATTTAACATTTAATAAATATATATATCTAAATTAAATATGTTAATTTATATGATAAAACTATAGCTTACCTTATAAATGCTCGGTTCGGCTTCTCCTGTGCTGCCACAATACTCTTCTATTTCCAATGATAACATTATTACCCAATTATTATAACATAATAATTCTTTAACTTCAATTATAAAATCATCCTTACCTCTGATCACGCCTAAGACACTTCTCCTCTGCGCTTGGAACCCACTGGAAAACTCGCACGAGCTTCTTCTCATTGGCTCCGCCTCTCTTTTTTTCTTCTTATGCTCGAAGCCACAAAATCATTGCTTCTCCTCCTCTATGTGAGCGCAGCGCCTCTCTTCCACTACGCGAGTGCAACGCCTCTCTTCCTCTTCCTTTATGGAATCACGGCGTCAAAGCTCCTCCTTCGTTCTCTACCTTCAGTGTTGTTTGATTATGCTCCTTAATGCAAATTGTTGGCTCGCTCCTCCTCCTTCACACGTTGCCAGTGCATGGAGCCAAAACTTCCATCTTCCCTCTTAACTTCGATCAACTTGGGTTCGGATTGACCCGCACAAATGCATAAGGTGCTTCCTCCTGTGGCTTTGATGTATTCCATTGCACGCAAAGAAACCCTCAATGTCTACTCCAACAACTTCTTCTTCTTCCTTCTTCCCTTTGATTTCTTCATCTCCTCTTCCTTCTACTCTGCTCTCTCTCTCTCTCTTTATTTGTTAAGAACAAAGGAAACTATTCTTAAATGCTTAAAGATGAACAAGACTGTCGGGATGATTTATTGAACCCTTGCCACCGTTTAAAATCTTATTTTATTTTATTTATTTATATTTTTTATTTTGTTACTGGTTATAACATTCTAGTCCCTACAACCTACCGCCACCTGGCCCACCTCCCACCTACCATCGTCCCCTTCCAACCACCTACCACTTGTTACCACCCTTCCAACCACCTCTGACCTACTTGAGTTACTAATTCCCCTTAAACCACAGTACCGTCGTCTTTGCCCTCAGCCCTAATTGGGTCTTGTTGTGTCTTTGTTGTTTCCTAGTTTCAAGCGTCTCTGATTGTAACCGTTATTTTCTTTTGAGTAATAATACTTGTTTTCCCTATTAAGGTTTGCGTTAACTCCAGTATCATTTGATATATTCGTGTTGCGTCTTTGTTGTTTGTTAGTTTCAAGACAGTATCATTTGATATATTCGTGTTGCGTCTTTGTTTGTTAGTTTCAAGCGTTTTTTATTTTAACCTCTATTTACTTTTGAGTAATAATATTTTTTTCCCTATTGGAGTTTGGGTTAACTCCGGTATCAGTCTAGCCCCTCAATTTTAGAAGAAAATTTATGTATAGAGTCAAATCCCAATATACTGTATATCAAAATAATCAGACACTATAGGGAAACAAAATTATTACAAAAACAACAAACCTTTGTCCCACTTAGTGCAGTCACCTACATGACTGTTTTTTCTCCATTGTATCCTATTGAGTGTCATATTTTCATTTAATTTTAATAATCTAATATCATTTTTATACAACATGCCCGAGTCGTTTTAGGTTTACCACTATCTTTCTTAACATAAGTTAAATTTAAAACATTTACTCTCTTAATAGGGTCATCAAATGGTCGATGTTTCATGTGACCAAATAATCTAAGGCGACTCACTCAAATCTGGCTTGTCACAAGAGCTACTCCAACCCTTTCACGGACATATTTGTTTCACATTTTGTCTCTAGGTGCAAAACAACCCACTCATCCCCCTAAGCATTCTCATCTCAGCAGCAACAACAACAAGCCTTTGTCCCACTATATGGGGTTGGTTGCATGAATCATGTTTCTCCATTATATACTATTGAATGTTATATTTTCATTTAATTCTAATAAATTAAGAACATTTTTCATACAACAAGCCCGAATCTTTTTAGATCAACATCTACTTTTCTTAACATAAGTCAAATTTTAAATATTTACACTCATAATATGGTCATCAAATGATCGATGTTTAATGCGACTAAGCTATCTAAGGCGATTTTCTCTAATTTTGTTTGTCATTAGAGCTACTCCTACCCTTTAAGAGATAAAATTTATTTTGTATTGTCTCTAAGTGTAAAGTCACTCATCCACCTAAGCATTATCATCTTAGCAACACTTAATATTATGCTTTTGTTTTACAGGCCAACATTTTACACCATAAAGCATTGCAGTTCTCACCATCGTCTTATAAATTTTTCCTTTAAGCGATACTTTTCTATCACACAATAAGCCTGATGCATATCTCTATTTCAACCAACCAACTTGAATTCTACTAATAAAATCCTCATTGATATCACCATCACTTTGAACAATAGATTTGAGATATCCAAAATGTTCGTTCTTTCTAATGACTTGATTACCAATTGCTATAACCCCGCCACAAGATCTATTACTACTAAAATTATATTTCATGTATTCAGTTTTAGATCTACTCAAACGAAAGCCTTTGGATTCTAAAGTTAACCTTCATAAATCAAGTTTTTCCTAAACTCTCTCGTAGTTAACCTTCATAAATCAAGTTTTTCCTAAACTCTTTCGTTAGTCTTTTCCAAAAGAAGGATATCAATCAAGAAGGATATCATCAGTGAAAAGCATACACCAAGATACATCCTCCTGTAAATGTCCAGTAAGAACATTCATAAATAAAGCGAGGAAATATGGGCATAATGTAGATCCTTGATGTAAATTGTAATTTGACTAAAATACGAAAAATATTTGGTCAATCCTCCTTGTGTTCGAACGCAAGTAACAACTACAGTATAAATATCTTTAATGACTTGATTGTAAGTAATATGAAAACTTTTTTTCTCTAAAACTCTCATAAGTACTTCTATTGGAACGTTATTATAAGTTTTTTTTTTCTAAATCAACAAAAATCATATGTAAATCCTCATTGCTCTCTCTATACTACTCCATCAAACCTCTCTTAAAAGGAATTGCTTCCATAGTAGATTTGCCCGGCGTGAATCCAAATCGATTTTGAGAAATTTCTGTATCTAGTTGTAACGTATGTTTAATTATTCTCTCCCAAAAATTTAACGTATGACAAATTAATTTCTATACTTTACACTCATGTGCATCCCCTTTGTTCTTAAAAATAAAAATTAATATACTCTTTCTCGACTCATCGAACATCCTTTTAGTTTTAAAATAATATTAAAATATTTAGTAAGTCAATAAAATCTCAGATTTTCTAAACATTTTCATACTTCTATTGAAATAGTATCAGCTCCTATTACTTTTCCACGCAGAAAAAGTAAGTTATTATAAAATTAAAATGCAATAAATCATAAATCAACAAAATGAATGATCGTGCGATGAAATAAATACAAGACGTAAGATAACTATGTGCAACCATCTACCCAAAACCTCATGCTAATAAAGTGTAACAAAAACTTTATACCACACCACCCATGAAAATCATCAACATAGTCAAACGCATATCCATGGCTCACTCATTCGCTAAGGATTGCAAGATACATGATAAATATTATTCCATTATATTGACAATTCTTAGTCATTCTATATATAATGGATGTGCAAAAGGCACCACCAAAAATAGAACAAATCTATGCAACCAACAAAAAAAATCTTGGAATAATAGAGAATTTAAAACCGAAACTTTATAGCCAAATGTACAAATAGTCATTCTATATATAATGGATGTGCAAAAGGCACAACCAAAAATAGGACAAATCTATGCACCAACCAAAAAAATCTTGGAATAATAGAGAATTCAAAACCGAAACTTTATAGCCAAATGTACAAATAAGCATAGTTATGAGATAGAAGAATCCACACAACCAATGATTTAATTGGCAATCAATGTCAGATGAAGATCCATGATTCAATAGCCCATTTTGAGGCAAGACATAAAAAATCAACATGTTTTTTTCTCTTGACAACAACTACCAATATAATTCATAGAAATATTTAAATATTGCATGAGCATATTGTAGGAAAAAATAAAACATATATCCTAATCCTTGCAAAGGTTCCAGAAGAATAAAAGCAATAATACAACATCATATTAGATGTTGAATCACATAAATAATAAAAAAAATGCTCTTGTCAAATGAAGATCCATGATTAAATAGCTCATTGTGAGGCAAGACATAAAAAATCATCATGTTTTTTTTTTTTCTCTTGGCAACTTCGTGCAAAATAATTCAAAGAAATATTTAAACAATTGCATGAGCATATTGTAGGAAAAAAAGAAAACATATATCCTAATCCTTGCAAAGGTTCCAAAAGAATAAAATCAATAATACAACATCATATTCAATGTCGAATGACATAAATGATAAAAAAAAGTGCTCTTAGAGAGGGGGGAGGTGAAGGGGGGTGGGTAGGTATAAAAAATACTAAGTAGGCATACTTGTCGTTCAAGAAGCTGATTGTAGGTTCCCTTTATTGATACATCTTTTCCACTCTTTGGACTACCAAAAACTTGATATGGTAAGGGTGAGCTTGCGTCTGAAGCTGCCGCATCTATGACTCGATCATTCTCATATTTATACCTAGATGGGCAAGGCAAAAAGTCTTGTTACCCTAGCAGTTAAGCAAATCAATTAACTTCTATTGGAAATTAAAAATACAATTAACCAGATTGATTAAAAACAATGCAATTATCGACTAATATTACATATTAGATTTAACTCAAAGGCACATACGAATGGAGATTATAAAGCAGACTACAAAGATGAGCACAATTAGTCATGAAAAGAGTAGCCTACCCAAACAAATAGATGGGAGAAAACTTACCTAATTACCAACATGCTAACTCATGCTACAATACAAAATAGTACAGTTTGTCTTTTTTTTTCCTGCTTGAATTTTTTTTTCTCTTTTTATTTTTCAGTGCTAAAGAGGCTAACATCACAATTGTTGCTTCTACTAACAATAAATCAACAAAATAACAATTTCAAACTACAAACAACTCCACATATATGCAACTTCTTCTTGTGAAATCATGGACTTAAGCACATGTGTGAGAAATGATAAGCATCAGTCATTGAATAAAAGATCAGAATAGTTCCTATACTTCTTAGGTTTTCCATAATAGTCCTAAACTTTTCAAATATTCAATTTAGTCCCTCAACTCACAAAATCGGAACCTCCATTCAATTTAGTCCCTCAACTCACAAAATCGGAACCTCCTCCATCTTCTTTTTCACTTCTCTGTACAAAAAATGGTGAATGAAAGCTATTAATAAGACAATTTTTTAACTTCTCAGGGTCAATCCACTGAGTTGAGCTTGTATTGAGAAGTGAGGTAGACCCTAAAAATTAAAAATTCAAAAATTGAAAGCTTCTGTCTATCAATTTGAGTCCAAAAAAACCACAAAGTTAACTGTAGGACTAAATTGGTTTAAATTCATTGAGATGGGGCGCTAAATTAAATGCCTGAAAAAATCTAAGACTAAATGAACGAGCTTAATAGCTTTTGGGCCAATTTGATAATTCATTCTCACATATAGTAGATGCTTCAAAAAGTTCCATTTCAACCATATTCTTCTCATGTAGCATAAACACAAAAGCCGTTTTCAAAGCCATAAAAGAACATAATTACAACAGAGCCTTGGAAGTTCAGTCCCTGCATCCTTTTACCACTCATTTATGATAACAGGTATACTCGCTGTCAGTCCTACCTCAATAATTTACCATTTAAAAAAATATCTTTCGCATTGGCTAGATTCCCCTACCTCCGTAGTGCTTCCTACACTCACCCATGCCAGCATCTTTACCATTTTGATCCTGTACTTTATATCATTTTCTCATTAAAAAAAGCCTCTGAAAATATATAACTATTCCTTTAAAACAAGCCTGGTAAAACTCTTAATTACTGAGATAGCTCCATCAGCTTATTAGCTCAGTCTAACTAATGTTAATCGATCCTTGATCAAAAGAAAAACATGTTAGTTTCATGCATAGCACAATCACAGAACAAGCTTGATGATGGCAAAAGTATTAGACATGTGATGTTCAATAGCAGTTATTTAGTTCTGCATGAATTTAAAACAAGATCACTGCCACTTTAGAAGGGATTAACAAGCTGTTCTAAAAAGTGTGTTGCTCATAACCATACTCTGCATATGGAGAGCACTAAGAATCCCAACTTTCGCTCACTAGTGTAGCACAAACTGCTGCTTATTTTGTGCACAGGATGGTGGGAAGGCCAATGCTCACAATCTACCTCAACAAACAAAGCATTAATCTTTGGTTAAGGTTCCACGTCCCAAATTATCATTTTGCACAAAGGTCCTTGCATGTGATATAAAATAATAAAAAATAGATGGTTAATGCCATATGATTTTATCAATGTAGAACAAAACAACTTTAAAAGTGATATTAAAATTATCACCAACAATATCTACCAATCATCGAGCTGGCACAAAGTTAATGATGGAAAAACAACAATAAAATTACAAAATTTTGTCTTACGTACCTCAAAAGTTCAGAATCAGCACGGATATCAATCTTTTCAGTCTCTCTGCGAATCAATGAATTAACCCGTAGTGTGTACGTGGTGATCGACTGAAGCAACTGTGAAGGATTTCCCAATGAATCAACAATTATAGCCTTAACATCATCGGGCACTTGACCTTCTAGTTCCATGATGAACTTTGCAGCATCAACCTGAGAACTAGGATTAATTCCAGTGCCTTCATAAGCAGGAAAAGTACTATGGATTTTCTCAATTAGAAGATTGGAAAGAGACTCGCACGCCAGTCTAATGTTTCTTTCTTGTGATGTTTCGATAAGAATTATATCATCTGATGATTTGCTGCCCTTTACAGTTGAATAAACAGCTTCTTTTTCACTGTGTAAATGGATATCATCAACAGAACCAGCAGTGCTGCCTGTATTCAACCTCTTAAAATCTCTTGCTTGAATAACATACTGATGAAGCCGTTTTTGGTACTCTGAGAAGATCTTGGCAGCCTCATCGCACTGTCGATCGTAAGCGTCTAACATCACCTGTTTGTGTCTTATTTTTTTTGAAAGACAAGAAAAAAGCAATCAATAAAGCTATGGTTATATTAAAAACAGAACAGGGTGCATGCAAATATAGAGAGAAAAAAAGAACATAAGGAATATCAACAACCAATAATTTTGTACAGGTTCACTCCACTGATGCTTATGCCTTGTTGTAGCAGCATGATTCTCAATGATTTGATTATAGATAATTAAAGCCCTAATCCTTCTTCTAACAGAACCACTCTGGAGAGAAAAACTCAGGTCAGTCCGTGACTAGGTCAGCCAAAAAGTAGGCTCCAGAACTTAACACAGTATTCCAATGGAAATTATTAGTGGAGCTATATTGAATTCGTAGATTCAGCAAACACCAATTCATTTATAGCTTTACATAATTCAGGAAAAAAAAACAGTACAATTTCCCTATTTGTAATCCTAATATTAAAGTAGGAACACGTTATTTTCATGTAACGAAGCAGTTCTCATCTACTAGCAGCCCGGATAGGAAAATATTGATGAACTTGAAGATTTAAAGAACGATTACCGCGAACAATTTCAGATATCCTCCGTATAACCAAAAAAGAGGAAATAGTAATAGAAAACCAAAAGAATGCATCTACTTCAGTTTATCAACAAGACAAGAAACGTGCTCACCTAGCACTGGACCTCTCATCAATCATTCTCTTCCGCTCCGACTCCTCCCTCGCAATATCCATCATTCGCGCCCTCAACTCCCTCCGCTGCCTCCTCACCACGCTTCTCAACCTCTCCGCCTCCTCCTCCGCCTGATCCCTCTCCCGCAACGCCATCTCCCTTGCCTCGATCGACAATCCCTCCTCAAACCCCATCCTTCCCATCTCCCGCTCCCTCCTCCTCGTCCTACCACCATCCGCCGGCGCCGCCAATCCGTGGACCAGAATATTCCGGCGAACTGTTCCGGTAGTTCTCTCCGACCGCACTCTCTGTAGGAGAAAATTCCAGACCGGAACCATATTCCCCCGGCAGATCTTACGGATCTGATCGGCGGAGGGAAGCTGGCCAGAGTATCCCATCTCCTTCTGGAGCCAATCGAGAATCTCCTCCGGCCTCGGAGTACCGCCGCCGCCCGGCACCTGCATCGCCGGCACCGACGACTCGCCGCCGGTAAGCATGCAAAGGTAGTGTGGGACAGAGAGAAAGAAGGTGGAGTGTTTTTGTAAATGATGGTGGGAGCCTGGGAGGGCGAGCGGGCCTGAACAGTGGAATGGATGTTTATGTTGTGCCGCCGGACATTATAGTTAAAAGTAACTGACGATTATGAACCGTTTGATTTGAAAGAGGTTGATTCTTATATCAAATGTGAATCGTTGATCTGATGGACCCCCTTTTAACTGAAAGAAAGTGTTGCCAGCCGGCCGTGAGGGTTATGCATGGTCATTGGACTCTAACATTGACTATTTAAATAGTTCTCTATTCCTTTTAATTGCCTCTAATTATAATGTTAATTGCATATTTTATAATAATTAATTGTGATGATTTTGTATGGTGCAATGTGTTTAGAGACTATAAGATAATATAGTGTGACACTTATATGATTGATAGATGTATAGCTTTAAATAAGGGTGTATTTGGGACAGTTTGTGTTTATCCAAATAAACCACTTATCTAGAAACACAACACGTATGGTTTGACTTACTTTCTGCGTTTAATGAAAAAACCAACTGCATTTTCAGATAAGTTGCTCAAACGCAGTTTTTTATCGGTGATGCGGCGTTTTCAAAACGCCGCAGCGGATAAGCTGCCCCAAACGAATCTTAAGTTCCACATCAATGCTTTGTCTTCATCACTCATAATGTTCATCCAATAACCCAATCTCTTTCTATAATACTTTAATAATCAGAGCACCAATCTTTAAATCCTCGTGGATGTAGATGACTTCCATCTCACCGAAAACAACTTTGATGCCATTGTTGAGCTCCTCCAAATCCTACGATGCAGGTTTCACGTGCACAATCTTCGAACCATTTATATTTTTATCGTCATTAAGCTACAAATATCATCTGAACTCCGCCTCGTTCCGCACGGTATAATGTGAATTTGAATACAAAATTCTTATCCATTTATCCAATCTCTCAACCTTTAAAAAGTTATCCACTAATTCATCTTTCTTTCTCTCTCTAACATTTCTTGCTTCTCTCTCTTATCCAATCTCTCAACCTGTATTTTATTCATTAATGGAATAAAATAAGGGAAGTTAAATAAGTGTTATGTTTTATAAATAGCGAAGTTTGGGTGCTAAATATACAAATTACAGAGTTTTGTGAGCTGTGCAATTCCCCCTTTATTATATGGCTACAAACTACATTAATTTTTATTTTAAATATTATATCCCATATTAAAATATCACTATAATAAATTTAATCCTTCGTGTTGGATTAATACATCAATATAAATTTTGCACTAAAATTTTGTTATGCATGAAGAACTCAATAAAATTATATTTAAATAACAAATTAATAGACCTACTTTCATCAAATAAATAAATAAATAAATAAATATATATATATATATATATATAGAGAGAGAGAGAGAGAGAGAGTTATATCTTATGTATGTAAATGCATTTAATATAAAATAAATTATGATATGACACAAAAATTAATTAATTAACAATATATTGATTTGGGGGTATTTACATACATCCATCCATGAATACACAAAGATGGCCATGCATAAAATTTTATATTATTTTCCTTAATTGAACCCACAGTTTGAAGTGTCTGAATTGAGCCTATTTGCCGAAGTGGTTGGATCGATCTGACATGTCTAAATGGCTTAATCAAGCCAACATGCTAGAGTAGTTGAATCAAGTTCATCTACCGACGCAATTGAGTAAAGCTCGTCTGCCGAAATAGTTACATCAATCTCTCCCGAAAAGACGGTCTAGCCCGCTTTTAAGAGGGAGACTATCAAAGAATGTCATCATAAATTGTAAAGACGTCCATCGACCCATCCTTAAATGCATCACTCGATATTTATAACTATGAATTTTCATACAGACATCAAAGGTACACGTTGAACCAATGCTGCCCGACACTTACAGTACAATTTTTTTTATCATGACACTGAAAAAGAGTGTCATAAATTATTACTTAATTCTTCATTGAGTATACAAAGGAGAGTCAAAATAAGATCGAAGAGTATTTTTCTGAAAGGAATCT
This sequence comes from Phalaenopsis equestris, assembly GCF_001263595.1. NCBI lineage: Eukaryota > Viridiplantae > Streptophyta > Magnoliopsida > Asparagales > Orchidaceae > Phalaenopsis > Phalaenopsis equestris. The sequence continues at coordinate 245,739 of NW_018164674.1, forward strand.
CTGCAAATAAGAACTCAATACATTCCCTAAGATTCTCCCATAGTACTCACATTCATATATATATATCTTGCTCCCATTTAATACATTCCCTAATAAAATGAGTTCCATTCGCTAACGAACAATATTAAATTAAATACTAGAATTTTTATATATTTATATATCTATCCTCTATAATTTTTTTTTAGTGTGAAATTTACTTTTTACATCTACACTAAAAAAAGTTCACATCACATAAACATCGTTAGTTTAATGAAAAAACCAACTGCATTTTCAGATAAGTCGCTCAAACGCAGTTTTTATCGCTGATGCGACGTTTTCAAAACGCCGCAGCGGATGAGCTACCCCGAACGAATCTTAAGTTCCACATCAATGCTTTGTCTTCATCACTCATAATGTTCATCCAATAATCCAATATCTTTCTATAATACTTTAATAATCATAGCACCAATCTTTCTCGTGGAAGTAGATGACTTCTATCTCACCCAAAACAACTTTGATGCCATTGTTGAGCTCCTCCAAATCCTACGATGCAGGTTTCACGTGCACAATCTTCGAACCATTTATATTTTTATCGTCATTAAGCTACAAATATCATCTGAACTCCGCCTCGTTCCGCACGGTATAATGTGAATTTGAATACAAAATTCTTATCCATTTATCCAATCTCTCAACCTTTAAAAAGTTATCCACTAATTCATCTTTCTTTCTCTCTCTAACATTTGTTGCTTCTCTCTCTTATCCAATCTCTCAACCTGTATTTTATTCATTAATGGAATAAAATAAGGGAAGTTAAATAAGTGTTATGTTTTATAAATAGCGAAGTTTGGGTGCTAAATATACAAATTACAGAGTTTTGTGAGCTGTGCAATTCCCCCTTTATTATATGGCTACAAACTACATTAATTTTTATTTTAAATATTATATCCCATATTAAAATATCACTATAATAAATTTAATCCTTCGTGTTGGATTAATACATCAATATAAATTTTGCACTAAAAATTTGTTATGCATGAAGAACTCAATAAAATTATATTTAAATAACAAATTAATAGACCTACTTTCATCAAATAAATATAAATATAAATATATATTGATACGATATCAACAAATTTTCATCATCAGCACGAATCTCGAGACAATATTTTGAGCAAAAAACATTCAAACTTCGATTACGAGTCATCCGGAACTCCGATTTCAGCAAAATTATAATCAAACTGATCGGCTCGATGAAACGGACCTAATGATATAAAAGTTAGTCCAATCTAAGTCAAATCAAGCCTGGATCAAGTCATTGAACTACTACTGGAGGATTTCCAGAGGCATTTGAAAGGTCAAAAGGATGTCGAATCTAGCGAGTTTACAGTCAAATCGAGCGTCTTGAAAAGACGAATCCAACGAGCCCAAGATTGCTCAATTCCGACATCGTTAAGGCACTCAAATGTCTATCAAACGTCATCTGATCAAGGGAAGCTCTCCGGACCGTCCGATCAAAATGGTTCATATTCCTGCATTA
>NW_018164674.1:254918-272041 GCF_001263595.1 Phalaenopsis equestris
CACGTAAAAATTTCTGGTGTGATCACAGCTTGATTCATTTTCATCTGAGTGTGTGCTGCATTTTCGTGCAACGCTAAGACGATAATCCATTACTCTACCGCCGCAAATTTTCTAGCACGCATCATATATATATATATATATAGAGAGAGAGAGAGAGAGAGAGAGAGAGAGAGAGAGATTGAGAGAAAATTATATCTTATGTATGTAAATGCCTTTAATATAAAATCAATTATGATATGATACAAAAATTAATTAAGTAACAATATATTGATTTGGGGGTATTTACATACATCCATCCATGAATACACAAAGATGGTCATGCATAAAATTTTATACTATTTTCCTTAATTGAACCCACAGTTTGAAGTGTCTGAATTGAGCCTATTTGCAGAAGTGGCTGGATCGATCTCACATGTCTAAATGGCTTAATCGAGCCAACCTGCTAAAGTAGTTGAATCAAGTTCATCTACGGACGTGACTGAGTAAAGCTCGCCTGCCGAAATAGTTACATCAATCTCTCCCCAAAAGACGGTCTAGCCCTCTTTTACGCATTTCGGGTGTACATGGATGATACATTCGGGTTACAATGACGTTATATTCGGTTTACACGCGATTGTAAAGACGTCCATCGACCCATCCTTAAATGCATCACTCGATATTTATAACTATGAATTTTCATACAGACATCAAAGGTACACGTTGAACCAATGCTGCCCGACACTTACAGTACAATTTTTTTTATCATGACACTGAAAAAGAGTGTCATAAATTATTACTTAATTCTTCATTGAGTATACAAAGGCGAGTCAAAATAAGATCGAAGAGTATTTTTCTGAAAGGAATCTCTGCCTCCCGTCTTTATCTTTCTAAATATCTTCTAACTCATGAAGCCTTGTCTCACCAGAAATAAGAACTCAATACATTCCCTAATATTCTCCCATAGTACTCACATTCATATATATATATCTTGCTGCCATTTATCTTTCCATTTAATACATTCCCTAATACAATGAGTTCCTTATTATTATAAGTTTTAAAAGGTAAAATCAATATATATATATATAATTGAAATTTAGACCGTAAATATATAAATAAATAAAAATTGAGGTACATGTATGTAAATACTGAGCCGACGTGTCTTCCGGTGATTTGCTATCGCGCGTCTTATGTACCCAAATTTTTTCCTGTTTTTACAGTCACCGTCTTGCTAAAACCCAGGGTGGCTCTCAGTTTCTTTTTGTTAACTCACACAATGGCTCTACAGTCACCGTCTAGCTAAGGGTGGATCTCAGTTTCTTTTTGTTAACTCACACAATGGCTCTTGTTTTTAAGGCGAACCTGGCTCTGCTGGAGCGAAACCCTCGTTTCTAAAGTTAGGGTTTTGGCGCAATTCGGTAACTAATGAAGCTTTATGTATTTATTTATTTTTTAACTTTAATTTAGCTCTATTTCTTCCCGGCTTCTCGGTATCTACCAGCTTTCTTCTTAACCTGTATTTTGCAGGTTTCAGGTGCAGGGATTTTTTCACTGCTATAGTTCGTTGCTATCAAGTAGGACGCCATGTATGGAGGCGGTGAGTGTTCTTTTCTTTTTAGTTGATATTTTTCCGTAACCTAAATTGCGACTTTAACTGTTCTTACTGTTACTGGACTCCATTTATGCAGACGAAGTATCGGCAATAGTCATTGATTTAGGTTCTCACACCTGCAAAGCTGGTTATGCTGGTGAAGATGCTCCCAAGGCAGTCTTTCCCTCTGTAAGTGTACTCGAAATTTCAGCAGTTACAATTAATTTGTTGTTTTCCCGCATCTCTCTCTGCGCTCGCGCGCGCGTGTTGGACGTGGGGGTGGAATCTCCACGCTTTATTCCGTAAAGACCTAGTTTTTAACCTTCTGTGGATGACTATTTTGGATGTGGTTACCTACCTATTTTGAATCCCAGTGATTAATTGGATAATTAAACATTGGTTATATTAACATCACGATCATATTAGAAAGAGTTTAATATTTCGCATTTATGAATTTTTATCTGATCAAACACACAGGTTCTTCTTACAAAATTTATCATTTTCTATGCAATTTTGGTATCATTGGAAAAGAAGAAGAATGTCCAATACAAAATCCGGTGAGGGGTTGGCGTAAGCATTGACGATATGTTATTTTAACGATTCAAACTCACGGTCATGCCATTATGAGCACAACTTCACCATTGTTTTAGAACTATTCTCTCCATACTTATATAAACGATTGATACATCATATTTATTACTTAGTCATTTCGCTGTTTTGTATCATTATTGGTTATTTATTTTCCTTTTTAAGATCCGTAAAGTTTTGGGTGATTATTATGTTTATGTTATACCAATTGTGAATCCATTTTCTTCTAAAGTCTTTGGAGAATTGTGGTTGTAACTCCAAACTTTTGTTGGAACTTCTGCTTCATAATTTGCTTAATACTTGACTCAAATTGTTTAGGTGGTTGGATCAATTGAGCAGCTAGAAGCGGTAAATGGTGCTAAGCTTGACAAAGGATTGGAATCCATTTCTGATCCTAAAGGCGGACTAAAGGGATTTGATTCAGAGAAATCTAAAACAAAAAGAAAATTGTATGTTGGATCCCAGGCCTTAGGCTTTAGAAGAGACTATATGGAGGTAAGGTTTCAATAAAATTTACTTTTATCTCTATAATTCTACAACAACGATTGATTCATTCTGATGTTGATACTTTATTTTGTTTTTCAATTTAGGTGATATCACCTTTTAAAGATGGAGTTGTTACTGATTGGGATATTGTTGATAACATTTGGGCTCATGCCTTCAAGTGAGTCTCTTATTATCTATGACATGATCATTTTGGCCCTGCAAAACCTAATTTTTGTTACACATACACATTAATGGAGTTTATGATTAAGTAGTCATAGTTCTTTTTGATTATTTCATTTTCTTGCGCCAGTATGGATGTACGTTCTTCAAGTTCAACCACATAAGAAATTATAGGAACTTAATTAGAAACGGAAAAATTTTTCTTTTTTTATTTTTTAATACATCAATTAAATTGTACACTCACTTTTTATCTATTAGTTACCTTCTCAAGTTTGTGCTACAAATAATGAAAATAAAAAATATTTTTATGTAAAAAAATATATATATTAGTCTATAAAAATCCACCATACCACTTTCTTTGCAGCACATGGTCGGTAATGCCTATAGAAGACTTATATGTACATGCTCTAGTGAAGATGTTTGTCTTGATTCATCTTCCTTTTGCTAGAAGATTTCGGTGACATCAGAAGAGCAATATTATATTATTTCACATTATATTAAAAGTAATGGAATGCTAAAACTTGCCATTGTGAGCTCGTCTCAACACGAGGGATTTTCTTTTTTTAGATGCTCGGTGACCTTGATAAATGTTTCTTCCAATTGAATGAAAACATACATAAAAATGTGATTACATGGCAATTTATACCCTAATTAGAAGAAGTGTGGAACATCACTTGATAACATTTTCAATTGGTCAGTAGATTGACCTTGTGCTAGAATGACTAAAAGAATATGATGGTTTGTTATTCAAACAATCACTTATTGGCGATGAAAAATGTAAATCTTGATTTGATTGCTCTGTCTAGGTTTAGTTCAACAAAATTTAAACATAATTTTGAGGTTTTTAATGATGTGAAATGGTGTTCACCATGGCATGCAGTGTGACGAGGCACACTACTTATGCTATTATGATAGAGTGGTGCATAGCCTTAACATGGGTCGAGCCATAACAGCTGATAGATGGCCCATTCGTGCCACGTGAAAGATGGTTAAATGCTTCACATTTACCTAATACTCACTTAGCTAAAATAAAATAAATTATGCCTTAAAGTTAGTCAAATAAATTCAAATTATATATGTCTTTGTGAATCTGACATTGACAATTGGTTTGTTGGATGTAAGTTTTATGATTTAAAATTTTGACATTGAAAATTACATGGTGTTACTTGCAACTGAAACTCAGATACTTCTTTTCTAGATGCAATATAATGAAAATAAATGAAACTTTTTATTGTATTTATACCCACAAGAGAGAGGTTGTAGTATTGAAATTCGACACTGCAATTGTGCTATCATACTATATTTTATTGCTTTTTCATTTTTTTTGTTTTTCAAAGCTCTTAATTAATTGCGTTTGGAAAATTTCATATTTATTAACTTCTTACAGAAAACTAGCTTGATAATTACTGTTGCAGGGAAAGGTTACTAATTGATCCGAAGGAACATCCAATGCTAATTGCAGAGCCAACCTCAAATTCTCTACAGCAGAGAGAGAGGTTGTCTTTCTCCTCAGTATTTACTCTCATAACATAAACATGTTGTTGACTTGATTTTTCATGATTTTTTTAATTGATTGCAAGCTAAATCAGAAGCTCATACGTTTGAATTTACTGGATATAATTTTAGGGCAGTTTGGTTTTCTGTATTTAGAATGCTATATAAGCAAATGAATTCAAATTACCTGTACTTACTTTATTGTTATTGTTAATGAAATGAACGTTGAAGTAAATTTACTTCTTTAACATAAAAAAATGCATTAAAAAAAACTAACTTTGCATGCAAACATTTTACTTTACGCTAAATTTTCATTTCGTTAAACAGCTCCTTTAGCTTCATGAATATCCCTGTTTCTGTTCCACAATGCCCTGTGAAGTGGTCCAAGTCATGAAATATTTTGAAAGAAAGATTTTTAATTTGAATAGCATGCATCTAGATATCAGCTAGAATAATTCTAATAAAGCCTTCAGGAAGCTTGGCAATCTTAGTGATTTTTTCTAGTGCATCTTTTTGGTATTTGTCAGCTGACATACTTATTAATGGCTGGGCAATCAGGAAGGAACAAAGAAATAACACACTTGTCATCATTCAGGTAAGGCTCTAATATATAAGCAACATAATGATTATGATGCCAATCAAAAACTTTTTAATTAATTGTTGATTCAACACTGACTGCTAAAGTTATCTATAGTGGAGTAACAAAACCTGATGCGATTAAATAACATTAACAAATAGCCATTTGTCAAACAGTATTTTATAAGTTAGCGAACTTGAGCAAATAGAAAATCTTTAATATTTTTTCACTCAAAAGGTAAAAGAAAAGCATTTTCGTACAGAAAACATGGATGAGACTGTTCCTTTTATACACAAATGATAAGTAACTCAATTACAAAGCTATCATGAACTAACATGAAATTAAAATCAAACTTTACAAGCTGCACTTCGTAGAATGTTGATAAAAACGTGCAATAATATCAAATACCGAAAGGAAAATAATTGATTGAGGAAGAAAGTGCCCTTTGTAGTTATGATTAAAGTAGGTGTGATTGGCGAATTTGGTAGCAAAGCTTGTAGAATAAAAAAGAAAAAGAAAACCTAAGGGACAAAAGAAAAAAATAGCACTTAACCATAAGAATGTTTGAATCAAATTGATTAGATCCATGATATACTTTCACCACTTTGCATATATTGCGCACCATGTACCTAATTGAAAGATACATCATTTAGCCAATTGCATGTGTAAACTGTACTCAACTATGGTGCTCAGTGCCAAATAAAGGTATATTCAAAGAGATATCGAGGCATTTTTTCTTTTAAGATGAATCTGTTGAGCTTATATCTCATTTTCCATTGGGATTATTAACTAGCACATGTAAAATAAAAAATAAAAGTATTGAGAATTGCTTAATGCACTAGTTAGGTGTAAAAGGTAGTTACCTATGTCGCCTAGTGCCAAAGAGAGGTACTATTAAAGTGCTATCGAGGCAATCTTTCTTTTAAGATGAATCTGGAAAACTTTCATCTCATTTGCCATGGAGCCGTTGGCTAATACTTGTATAATTCAAAACAAAAGTATTCAGAAGCTGTTCAAAAGATTTCTAGGTAGTAGGTATATTAAAAGAAGAAAGAGACCAAATGTCTGTTGACTATTTGTCAAGGGGCATTTTAGCCTCAAACTATATAAAATGTTCGATGTAGTCCATAAACTCTTAAAATAGGAGCCAAAATGATCCTATTGTTACAACCAACGGAAATTGAAGTTCTGTTTAATAGATGGTGTCAAATGAGGGTGTTTCATAAAGTTATATATTTAATTAATGGAATATAATTTCTTTTATATTTTCTTTTGTGATATAATCAATTAGCAACATTCCCAATATTTTTTCATTTTTAGGTGCTCATGATATTCCACTCTTAAAATAATTCATTTATTAGATTTTTTTTTTTTAAATTTAAGATGTAAGTTCTTAAAAAAACACTATCTTTTAACACCATTCGTTAACTTATCATTTTTAGGTGCTCATGATATTCCACTCTTAAAAGAATTCATTTATTAGATTTTTTTTTTTTTTTAATTTAAGATGTAAGTTCTCAAAAAACACTATCTTTTAACACCATTCGTTAACTTCAATTTTCATTGTTATTAATAGAGGGACCACTTTTGTTCCTATTGTATGTGTTCATTGACTAAATCATTTTTTATTCTATTATATGGTTCAAAATAGTCGGGGGAACATCTTTGTCCTTTTCTCAACTAAAATGTTTCATGGAAAAAGGTTCATATACAAAAATTTAAGTTTTCTTTTTTGTTCATTATGCTGTTTCTTTGAAAGCAGAAAGTCCATTTAAGTTTATTATATTTTTTCATCAAAGACAAACTCTTATGGACAGGTCCAATGCAGAGGCTGAATATTTAGATATGGCTTGCTCAATATGTGAAATGATGACGGTTTTAGCACTTTAGAAGAGTTTGAATTTCTCGTTACTTGGTTATAAAACTATATTGTGACAATTTTAAGACCATTTATATTCCAAGCTATCTTGATTTACGTTAACGGACTAAACATTTTGAAGGTAGTTGTCATGTCATAAGGTATATTTACCTTTTAAGAAAAGTATTGCTCCTTATGTTCCGGTTCACAAAAAAACCTTGGGCCATCAATTATTTCCTCATTAATTTAATAAGTTTGAGCGAAACAATACATATGCATTAGCTAGAGGGAGAGTGTTAGCAGATGGCACATGTCAGGAAAAATAATATTATAAGAGTATCAATTTTGGGAATTCCCTCGTAATTGTGATTAGATCGGTCTTTTTTTCCTATTATATCCATATCATATACCTATAAATATGCATATTCAGTGAATAAGATAGAGTTTATTTATTTTTTCATGGACAACTGATAGGATTTCTAGAATAAGCTACTTTATTTGGTGTCAGTTTTTTGAAAGTTGTTGAATTGTTGCAAATTTACAAGTTTCCTTAATAGTTGGAATGTAACAAGTTACACTATGTTAAAGTTTCTTTTTGATGAAAATAATTTGTCCTCTAATTTCATGCTTATAGTTCTATTTTGTAAGCATTGATTTACTTAAGTAATTTCCTTATATCCTTGATTTTACCTTTCAAAAATTTTTTTCGTAGTAAATATTGTTTTTTCCATTTCAGGACGGCTGAGCTCATGTTTGAGAATTACAAAGTTCCTGCGTTGTTTGTAGCAAAAAATGCTGTATGACATTCTTCATCCCTTATTGAAATGCTTAGAAAAATTGGTTTGAATTTCATTTATGGTTTGGGGTTAATATTTTTGCTTCTACACTAGTACTTTTAACATCTTCCTTGACAGGTTCTTACATCGTTTGCTTCTGGGAGAGCTACTTCTCTTGTTGTTGATAGGTGAAATCTCGTGCTTTTTTTTTGTTTTGGATTATTTTTGAGCTTCTTCTTAGAACTAGATTTATATATATTTTTGTTGATAGGTGGGAGCTGAGGCAGTTTATTTGTTTGTTAGCTAATTTGAACCTTAGCATTTAGCAAGTAGCTTAATTTACTCAAGTAATCAGTTTTTAAAATCATATTCCCTTAATAGTTTGATCGAAATTTTCTAACAAAGCTAATGCTAAATTCTCACTTATTATTTGACTGCCTTCTTTCTTTCTTGCGGTTTTTAAAGAAATTTACACAATGAAAATTTATTTCATATGTGTTGTTATTATGTTTTTAGTGATCTTTATAATACATTCGATACTAAAGCTTGTAAAAAAATATATGTATAAATCAATCAAATGAAGTGATACAAAAAGTAAAGATTTAGTATAAGTAAATGGTATTAAGGCTGAAAATTAAAAAATGCTTTTCTTAATTGATGATATTCAATTCAACAATTGTGGTAAGATATTGTGATAAGCTTTTCAATGAAGATTGTGGAAATATGATCAATTTTAAAAGATCTTAATATTGTAAATAATAACAAAGTTTTTTATTTCCACCATCGCATTAATAAAAGATAAGTTGAGAAGACTTAAAAAAAAATGATGTTTGTAAAAATCGTAGAACCTGATGACATTCCAATAGAAGTGCTAAAATCTTAAGAAATAAATATATTTTTTTGGCTCACTAAATCTTTTAATATTATTTTAAAACCTAAAAAGATGTCTGATGAGTGGAGAAAGAGTCTATTGGTTCATATTTTTAATAAAGATGATGCATAAGAGTGCAAATTATAGAAGAATTTAGTTAACGTGTTATACATTAAAGTCATGACAAAGAGTAATTGAACATAGGTTTATACATTAAAGTCATGACAAAGAGTAATTGAACATAAGTTTTGACGTGATACAAAAATTTCTCAAAATCAATTTGGATTCATGCTAGGTAAGTCTACTATGAAAATTATTCATTTATTGAGAGGTGTGATGGAGAAATACAGAGAGAATAACGAGGGATTGAGAGGTTTGATGGAGAAATACAGAGAGAATAACGAGCATCTACAAAGGTTGTGAAAATTGGGCCGAGTATTGAAGTGGAAGAAGTAAATGTTCAAGGCTTAATGGTTCAATTGGGGTTAAATTGAAGTTGGAATTGGATGAATTAATAAATATTTAAATTATTTTAATATAATTTAAATAATAGAATAATGATATATTAATATAATTTTTTATCTATCCAACAAATAGTTTTTTATTTAAGATAATACTTTTGAATATTTCGAACAATATTCTAAATAAAAAATTATGACATTATATTTATCTTTTTTAAATTTAAATATCTTATTCTTGTCATTTAATCAAAATCAAAAGGCTAAAAAATGAATAATAATTGAACAGTCCAGTTCTTCAAAAATTGTATCGGTTCACCGATTCTCTGGTTTAACTCCGGATTTGACCAATTCAATACTAGTTATTTGTATAAATGATTATGAGCTTGGATCGAACGGGTCGAATGACCGGTGCGTGGTTGAACCGGTCGATCCAATTTGGTTTTTAAAACCATGAGATCTACATATGATTTTTGTTGTTTTAAAAAAAGCTTATGATAATATTTCAAGAGAAATAATTTGGAGAGTTTTAGAAAAGAAAGGTGTTGATTTTATTTTTATTCAAGCTCATATCTTTTCGCTCTAGTTATGCATGTTCTTACATGTTCTTACTGGACATTTAGAGGAGGATATACCTTAGTGTATGCTTTGGTCGATGGCGTTCTTCTTGTGGATAAGACTACAGGAGTTCATGAAAAATTTGAATTATGGAGATTAACTTTAAAGTCTAAAGGCTTTTGTTTGATTAGATCTAAAATTGAGTACATTGACTGTCATTTTAGTAGTACTAAGTCTAATGGCAGGGGTGTAACAATGGGTGATCAATTCATTAAAATGAGTGAATGTTCTCATATCTTTTCGCTCTAGTTATGCATGTTCTTACTGGACATTTACAGGAGGATATACCTTAGTGTAGCTTTGGTCGATGACGTTCTTCTTGTGGATAAGACTACAGGAGTTCATGAAAAATTTGAATTATGGAAATTAACTTTAAAGTCTAAAGGCTTTTGTTTGATTAGATCTAAAATTGAGTACATTGACTGTCATTTTAGTAGTACTAAGTCTAATGGCAGGGTTGTAACAATGGGTGATCAATTCATTAAAATGAGTGAATGTTTTAGATATCACAGATCTATTGTTCAAAGTGATGATCATATAGATGGGGATGCTATTAGTAGAATTCATGTTGGATGATTGAAGTGGAGGAATGTATCGATCATATTTTGTGATAGAAAAGTACCACTTAAACTTAGAGAATAATTTTGTAAGATAGTGGCAAGATCTGCAATACTTTATAACACAAAATGTTGGCAGTAAAAGAGAACCAAAAAATTAACTTTAATGTTGTTGAGATGAGAATGCTTAGGTGGATGCGTGGCTTTACATGTAAGGGACAAATGCAAAACTAATATATGTGGTTAGCCGTAGTGGCTGACTGGATTAGAGAGAGTCGCCTTGCATGGTTTGATCATATTAAACACTTACTATCATGATGGCCTAGTTAGGGGAGTAGATGTTTTAGATTTGGCTTATGTTAAGAAAGATAGAGGTAGACCTAAAAAGACTTGGACATGTTGTATAAAAATGATCTTAATTTACTATAACTAAATGAAAATCTGACACTTAATAGGACACATGGAGAAAAATAATTCATGTAGCCGACCCCACTCAGTGAAATGAAGGTTTGTTGTTGGGTTGCTCTCTTGCACTAGTCATTTTTTTTGTCATTTACATTCCGAGTAAGATTATAAAGAGATATTTCTTCCTTATTGTTCATATTATTGCATACTATTTTTGGGTTGAGGTGAAAGATGTGATTTTTTAAAATGTTGGCAAGCCTATTGATGTGTTAGTGGAAAATAGTCATTTAGCTATTCATAAAATAACAAGAGATGGAAGTTTAAGGGGCTGTATGGTTACGGATTTAAGTAGAATTTAACTTGAATCTTGCCGAACATAAATAATGACAATTTTAAATCTGGGATTTAGTTAATCTAGTTCCTTCTGAACTCCCAGGTTTTGCCTTATATCTCATATTTACTTAAGACGCTCAAGGCGTTGTATACGTTATTATACAACGCCTAATATTGATGCTCTAGGCAATACACTGAACTTGTACTTCTCTTAGTATATGTTTTTGACTATTTTATATGCCTAGCTTTTCATTTGCTCAATTAATCTTCTACCATCGTGCCAGTCATCTTTCCCCTACGTAGCTTGCTTTGGTTTCTCTTGGATCAAAGTAGTCTTACTCTATAGTTTATATACTTGTTTGGCTTGTTTAATCTTGGTCTTCTACTGCTATTGGTTGCTTTCGACTTGCTAGATGCCGCTTCGGAGGCTGCATCTATAATTTTTTTTTTATTTCCTGGAGGGCAATGAGGAGTACAATTCAATGCATAGGGAAAATCTTTGATGCCTTCGGGCATTCATGCGAGCCCTGAACTTGTTCTTCTCATACTCTCGATGTTTGCTACTAAGATACTTTCTTTTCTTGTTGCTTCTGATCAGTCTTGCAAGTTGCCTGTATTTTTTGTTGCCTTTGGATGGGATCTACTGTGAGCATAATTTTAGTTGCACACTTTTAATACTATAAGCCTGATGATTTTCTTTTTTGCTTCTACCATTGTATTTATTTCCTTTCTTTTAAGTTTTGTTTCTTTTGGGTTATAACTCTTCCTCTATATTGGCTAGGCACGCGCTCTCAAATTCCTCTCAAGAAAAAAAAAAGGGCATTGTATTTAGGGTTTAGGGTTTAGGGTTTAACCTATATTTTAGAATTGAATTATTTGTTCCGTAAGTTCTAGGTAAACATGGGAAGTTTAAAAGGTTTTCCGTGTGCTAGACTATGCTTTGGTGATAGCCTCTGAAGCTAAGAAGAAATTAAAAAAAATGTTTAAAAGCAACAACTCATTCTTACGAGCCTTTGAGATATAGTAAATGTTAGTTTTGCTACATATAACTGCAGTTTTTTTTTTCTCCATTTAAGAGTATTTGTCATCACGATAATTGTATTTTCATGAAGGAATGTAGTTTATTATTGTTATCTATTGCACCGATTGCGCTAAAAACATTGTGTATTGATTGAACAAAAAATTTTAGCTTAACTGTTATTTATGTAAAAGTATTTTGCATAGCTTCAAAATTGAAATGTCGGTTTGTTTGCATTTTTCTTGTTAAAGTTCTTAGTTTTATTTATTGTTATTTTTCCTATTGCCTCTTTAATCTTCTTATGACTTGGAGGTAATTTAAAATGCTTAATTGGTGAAACTTTCACTAATAAACCTCTCTTCCTTCACAGTGGAGGTGGATCGACCACTGTAGCCCCTGTACAGGATGGTTATGTACTTCAGAAGGTACTATTGCCGACTAGTTATTAGATGGTTTTGCTCTCATGTAGTTCTTCATATGTTGAGGGTTTATTGTTTCTTGTTTAGTTTATTTTAAAGTTATTTCAATTGTATCTTGTATCAGTTTTATGTGCTTCTTCTATATTGTTACATCTGATATTGTATTTTTCATTAGCTAATAATATTCTTATTGCACATTATGGGATATTTCAGCACATTAATCATATTCACGATGCATATTGTACTATGAAACTAGCCATTTGAAAAGTTGCACTTGAAACTCTAACTTCTAGTTTCAGTTCAACTCAGTGGCTCTTATAAGAGATTAGTCCTTGTGGATTGCTACTTGAGTTAATTTTTTTTTTAATTATATTTTATTTTTTAGAGTAGCAAAAAAAACTCTGAAGTTTTTTAATATAAACGCTGAAAGATTTTGATAAATTGAAGTCAGGATAATGGTGGAATGTAAACAAGCTGAAAAGTTGATGTAGTTGGAAGAGTTGATGCTTTTCTGATAGAATCATAATCAACGCGTTAACCAATGATTAAACCTTGTGAAAACTTGTGCTTATTCTATTGGCTCATAAAAGTAAAATATACAGATTATAAAAGTAAAATATACAGATTGGATGATTAGATTGATTCTTTATAACTTGAGTCATTTTGATTCTGTTCTAGGATTAAGTAAAAATTGTTTTAAAATCTATGCCCGGTGGCATGTTAAAATAACTTGATTAAGAATCATAAAATCCTAGTCATTTTGATTAAGAAGCATAAGTCATTTTGTTCCTGTTCTAGGATTAAGTAAAGATTGTTTTACAACCTATGCCCAGGGGCATGTTAAAAGAACTTGTTTAAGCTCCTATGCTTGGATGTCTATGTTCAACTTAAAATTTTCATTTGGTATTAAATTGTGTTGTAAACAGTTTCATTTTAATACAAATTAATTAAGTGAAACATGCAGGCTCTATGTCAGCTTAGGCCTTTTGCTTTTTTCTCGTACAAGAGCTGATTATTGTGTCTTTAGGGCGTTGCTACGTCTCCAATCGGAGGTGAATTCCTAACCGAGTGCATGATGAAAAGCTTGGAGAGCAAAGGCATCATTGTAAGAGCTGTTTACTTTAATTAGGAAGCTATTAAATTTTGCTCCTTCTTTAGCTGGTAATGGATTGGAGCACCTATGATTTACCTTATTGAATTTTATCTATTTTTCAGTTCAAGCCTAGATACTCCTTCAAGAGAAAGGAAGTACGCTCCGGAGAATTTCAGGTAAATTTGTGATGAACTATCTAAACTAATTTTCTGATTTTCTATGCAGTGATCTGCATTTTTGTTTGCATCATATATCACATTTTAACTCTCGCTTTCTTTGATGCCCAATTTTTGGTTTGATTTTTTACTGATTTTGATGATGTTTGAGATTTAGTTAATCTGCATAACCTGGTAAAAATTTATCCAAGCTCTACCATGTGTAACAACCAATTTGGTTCTTAATCATTTCATTAATAGATATTGTTTCCTCTCCTACCAAATGTTCCAAGGTGCAGGGGTAGGAAATTCACTAGTTCTTTGCAATTTCTTTGTTGTATATTTCCCTCTAAGAAGAAAATGATGAATCAAAAAGGAAATTTAGCATCTTATTCCTTAAAAATTGTAGAGAAGTCTCCTCCAAATATCTGCAGTAAAACTACATTTGAAATATATCTATTAAAATACTTATTTTGCTAAGTTCTATTCATTAACCTTCCAAATTTTGTATGCTTTGTTTTTGTCTTAGACGATAGACCTTGATTTTCCAAATACCACAGAAAGCTACAAGCTTTATTCTCAGGTATGGATCCGTCTCTCATTTATTTGTTTTATTTTTTCTTTTCTATCCATCCAATGTTATTGAGGTTGCTTAACAGAAAATTTTTAATGGCAGAGAGTAATTGCTAGTGACATTAAGGAATGTGTATGCAGAGTTCCAGATACTCCCTATGATGGTATTCTAGTTTCTAATTTTTAGCTGCAATTTCTTGATTAATAGATTTCCTCATGGCAAAGCCTTAAATTATTATTATTATTTTTTTTGTGTATCCACTTTTGCATATGCATTCTTTTTTAACGCGCGGCATTTAAAAAACACAACATTTGTATAAATACCTTAAATGATGCTCTCCTTCTTCCTAACTTGCAAAACAGAATATTATTTTCTCCTTTTGATCTATTCTTCTTCTTGACGCAAAAACTCCAACAAAATATATCTGAAAATAAAAGCTAGTTCTGGGGTTATCAATCTGAAGTAAAATTATAGATAAATATTGTCTCTATTCTTGCTAGGAATAAATTGATGTAACTAATAAATGAGTGTATATTTTAAAACATGCTATGAGAAAGGCAATTGGTGTACTTTTAATTTTTCAAGTCTTTGTGGGGTTTTGGAAGGTGAACTTTGAGTGAGAAGCGGAGTGATAAGAATTGAGGGAGAGAGGAAAATTAGAAAATTCTCAAATTATTATTTTTGTTTTTTTTGTTTTCATTTGTGGTGAACTTAATTAGCAAATCATGTTATTGTAAATAGTGAATTAGAACTTGAGCTGTTTAGTCTGTACGAAGATTTGATGCTCTCATCTTTATAATAGTGAAAATATTTCTTTGTGTGATATGAGAGTCTAATCTCGTGAAACCACTTATTTTTGTATGTCATATTTTGATTTTTTGATAATTTATATTTTTCATTCTAGAAATTATCCCCTCTGCTATTACTTTGCCCATCACATTATTATTTTCTTTTTTTTTTTTTTGAAAATTTTTCAAGGACCTCGATATTGTTTGTTGCAGAGAGTGCATATGCAAATATCCCTATGACGTCATATGAACTTCCAGATGGACAGTATGTACATATTTTTTTTCTTCTCTGTAATGGTGAAAATATTTTTCTTTTTCTAATTTTTTGAACTGCATGGTTCTGCTGTGTTTTAATAATCACCAGCCATTCTTTTTAGCCATATTATAAATTCTCCAATTCCAGTTTATTAGATGCACGAGAAACTATACATTGCTTTGATGTTTTGATTTTCAGTGCTTTGATTTATTATCTTGCAGAATTATTGAAATTGGTGCTGATCGATTTAAGGTTCCTGATATTCTGTTTAATCCATCAATAATCCAGGTAATTATGACATAAATTTATTTAACTCATCACACTCCTTATTATCATCATCATTTGTTCTATGAGTTCTTCTATTGATCTATCATTGTACAATCGATTGGTACTGTGTTCACCTTGAACAATGTTCTAATTTTTTGTGACAATCATGGTTAAATTCAATGAACAACAACAACAACAACAAAGCCTTAATCTCACTACTTGCGGTCAGCTACATGAATCTTTTTTTCCATTGTGTCCTATTTAGTGTCATATTTTCACTTAGTTATAATAAATTAAGTTCATTTTTTATACAATAAGCCCAAGTCTTCTTATGTCTATCTCCGCCTTTCTTAACATAGGTCAAATCTAAAACATCTATTCTCCTAATCAGATCATCATATGGTCGACTTTTAATGTGTCCAAACCTTTTAAGTCGACCCTCTCTAATTTTGTCTGTCACTAGGGCTATACCAATATATTCATTTCTCATTTTGTCTCTAAGTTTAAAGCCACTCATCCACCTAATCATTCTCATCTCGACAACAATTAACTTATTATGCTTCTTTTTTTAAAGGCCAAGTTTCAGCGCCATAGAGCATTGCATGTCTCGCCACTGTTTTGTAAAATTTTCCTTTCAGTTTAAGCATAACTTTTTTATCACACAAAATGCTCGAAGCATTCATCCACTTCAACCAACCAACTTGAATTCTACTATTAACGTCCCCATCTATATCACCATCGCTTTGAACAAAAGACTCGAGATATCTAAATCGTTCACACCTTTTAATAATTTGATCACCTAAAGTTACACTTCTGTCATTAGTGCTACCACTACTAAAATTGCATTCCATGTATTCAGTTTTAGTTATACTCAAATGAAGGTCTTTATACTTCAATGTAGACCTCTATAATTCAAGTTTTTTTGGGTTTTTTTCTCTCGTCTTATCCATGAGAAGGATATTATCAGCAAAAAACATACACCAAGGTACATCCTCCTGTAAATGTTCAGTAAGACCATCCATAACTAAAGCAAAAGGATATGGGCTTAAACCCGATCCCTGATGTAATCCAACAGAAATAGGAAAATATTAGGTCAATCCTCCTTAAGTTCGAACACAAATAACAGCTCTAGTATACAAATCTTTAATGACTTTAATATAAGTCAAATCAACATCTTTCTTCTCAATAACTCTCCAAAGGATGTTTCTTGAAACCTTATCGTATGCTTTTTCTAAATCAATAAAAATCAAATGTAGATCCTACTTAGAAAGTCCAAATAAAAAGACATGTAATCAATAATTAAGAAATAGCCTTTTTTAGAGAGGGGAACTCCATTTCTCGAAAATACCAACACCAAACGAAGAAATCGATTGACCGAACTCCTTTCCTTTCACATTGAAGCCAATTGACCAAACTCCTTGCTCATTAACCAGGATGAAGGTGAAAATTTGCATCTTCCTCCCCTCTCCAAATCTAATTCATGTCTTCCCACAAGATAAATTAAAGAAATAGAGAGAGTATAATTTTTTTGTAGAACGAATAAAAGAGGAAAATTTATAGCGAACAGTAAGTGTTGACAGTTTTGCAGTTATACTGAGTTTTCAAAGAATCTCCCAACAACATTTTCTTTATGACTTTTTTTTTTATTTTGAGTATTCCACGCAACTTTATTTAAGACACGTTGTCGGCACTATTTTCGATTGGAGTTGCCTATTGGAAGATATCGGTCACTTGAATCGAAATCTCGTCGTCTACTTCGGGAAGACATTAAATTTATATATATAT
>NW_018164674.1:272104-285927 GCF_001263595.1 Phalaenopsis equestris
CACCCAAAGTCACACTTCTGTCAGTAGAGCTATTACTACTAAATTTACATTCCATGTATTCAGTTTTAGTTCTACTTAAACGAAGGCCTTTAGACTCCAATGTAGACCTCCATAATTCAAGTTTTACTTGGGCTTTTTCTCTCGTTTTATCCATGAGAAGGATATTATCAGCAAAAAACATACACCAAGGTACATCCTCCTGTAAATGTTCAGTAAGACCATCCATAACTAAAGCAAAAGGATATGGGCTTAAACCCGATCCCTGATGTAATCCAACAGAATAGCAAAATATTTGGTCAATTCTCCTTCGGTTCGAACACAAGTAACAGCTCTAGTATACATATCTTTAATGACTTGAATATAAGTCATATCAACACCTTTCTTCTCAAGAACTCTCCAAAGGATATCTCTTGGAACCTCATCGTAAGTTTTTTCTAAATCGATAAAAATCAAATATAGATCCTCCTTATTATCTCTGAACTTCTGCATCAAACCTCTTAATAAATGTATAGCTTCCATAGTAGACCTGCCTGACATAAATCCAAATTGATTTTGAGAAATCTGAGCAATACGTCTTAACCTATGTTCAATTACCCTCTCCCATAATTTTAAAGTATGCCACATCAACTTAATTCCTCTATATTTTGAACACTCGTGTGCATCCCTGTTATTCTTAAAAATGAGGACCAAAATACTCTTCTTCTACTCCTCAGGCATCTTTTTAGTTTTTAAAATAATATTAAAGAGTTTAGTAAGCCAAGAAACTCCCAAATCTTCTAAATATTTACACACGTCAATTGGGATATCATCAGGTTCTACAGACTTCACACTCTTGGTTTTTTTTAAAGCCTCCTCAACTTCTTTTTTACTAATGCGACGGTAAAAATGAAATATTTTATTATTATTAACGATATTAAGATCACTAAGGTCGATCACATTTTCTGAAATTTCATTAAAAAATATATCAAAATAACTTATCCACTTATGTTGAATATTTTTTTCTAAGAAAATCACTTTTTTTATTTTCATCTTTAATACACTTTACTTGTGATAAATCTCTACTTTTTTTTTCTCTTTGTTTCGCTAGTTTATACATATATTTTTCACGCTTCTTAATATTTAATATATTATAAAGATCGTTAAAAACAGAATTTTTAGCGTCACAGATTGTTCTTTTAGACTCCCTTAGCGTCACAGATTGTTCTCTTAGACTCCCTACGGGCAGTTTGATATTTTTTTCAGTTCTCTAAGCATTTATATTTAAATCAATTTTTAAAACATACCTTCTTATATTTTATCTTTTCTTGTAATTTATTATTCCACCACTAACTATTTTTATTTATATATCTTTTGCTAATATTTTAATAGTGTTTGTTAATGTATTCCATGTTGCATTTGCTTCTTCATGAACATCCCAAATTTTGAAATCTTGAATATTACTTAAAAAAATTTATTTATGTTTTTTAGGTTCCTCATCTAATTCTACGATGATGAGTTCTAATATTTTTTATTTTACAACTCATCATCTTAAAATATAGAACTAATAATCGATGTTGAGTACTTAAATTCTCACTTGGAATGACCTTACAATCTTTACAATCTCGACGATTTCTTCTTCTCATAAGAAAATAATCGATTTGTGATTTATTCAATATTACAAATAAAATTTTTTCTTTTAAATCCTCACCTGCACTTATGAGCTTTAAGCCTCCATGCTTGTATTGACAAAAATTTTGTGAAAGGTTGCTCCTGTGACTTGTAATACAAAGGTTGACTGATTCTGGTAAGTTGGCCAACTTAGAATCCCTTGGAGCATGCTAATTTTTTAAAAAAGTTTTGAATTTCTTTTTATTTTGTTTTAGGCATTAATTTTGTATCAGTAATGTTGAGAAATCTAACCATTGAAAATTTATTCTTTGGATGGCTTTTGTTTTAAACTAAAGTTATTATAGATTTCCTGTTGCATGAATATATGCTTTAATTGTGATATTTGAAATGTGTTATTTGTATTACTTAGAAGAAAACATTGACATTGGAAAGTGTATAATACTTGATTCATTATCTACAATTTATATGTAAATAATTTGTTCATCTTTTGGATTAAGCAGACTATACCGGGAATGGAGAATTTTGCAGATTCTTCTCTTGTTTCTGGCCTCCCACAAATGGTAAAATGATTTTTGTAATGTTTTTAGCAAACTCTTTAGCTCAAGTTACAAAAAGTTCAATTACTTCTGCCTGTTTCAGGTTATTGAGAGCATTAATAAATGTGATGTGGACATTCGTAGAGAGTTGTTTAGCAGCATTTTGGTAAGTAAATGCTTTATTTATTTCTTGCATGTCAGGCAATTGCAAGCATTCAGATATTGATCATATTTTACATGTTATTTATTTCACAATTTCTACTGAAACATTTAACTTATCCAAACGATGACACGTGATATTTGTTCCCTATAATTTTTTTGTTTTAAAAATAGATTTAAAAAAAAAAAAAAAAAAAAAAAAAAAAAAGCAGAAGAATGGTAAAATTTTAGGTGCCAAGAAGAAAATAACTTTTATTTTTAGTAGTTATCTAAAATGAGGATGCATGATTCAAGGGGATTTACTTATCTGGATTCTTAGATCACACCTTTGAACATAAAGATTTGAGTTCCAAGTAGTCAGCATACGAAGACAAATTATTGATTGAAGGCTTGGTGACCATTATCATGTGACGAGAAATCTATACCATGGGATGGTGATTTAGATGAAAACAAAATTCGGAAGAATTTAATTTTACCTT
This sequence comes from Phalaenopsis equestris, assembly GCF_001263595.1. NCBI lineage: Eukaryota > Viridiplantae > Streptophyta > Magnoliopsida > Asparagales > Orchidaceae > Phalaenopsis > Phalaenopsis equestris. The sequence goes on from NW_018164674.1 coordinate 274,887, forward strand.
GACAAGTTTTTAGTTTGAACTTTAAATTTGAGTTATGAGTTTCTTAATGATTTTGTTTTTATTGTGAAGTCAGTTTAGCGAAAATTTAAATTGTTTTAAGATTTATATTTTGCCTATAAATAGGCATGGTTTCTTGAATGAAGGAATTAAAAAATTCCTCCTCTCTCTCTCTCTCTCTCTCTCTCTCTCTATATATATATATATATATATATATATATATATATATCCTATTGCAGTTGTGCCTACTTAGGATACTAAAAATTTGGCAGCTACATCATTGTAGTAGCCAACTGTTATCTGTTCTAGCGTTAACAACACTCCCTCTACCCTCCTTTTGTCTCTTACAACCATAAAATTTCTTGCACCAAAAAATTGTCCGCCTACTATTCTACCTATCCAACATGAAAACAACACTTCCTCTGCCCAATCCCATTCGCCCCACCCCCCAACACACACACACAATAAATCTCTCTCCCTCCCTCCCTCCCTCCTGCACCCCCTCCCTTTACTCTCTTCTATTCGCTTCAAGTTCAGTGTACTTATTTATTTATTTATGTTGAACCGGATTTTACACTGTAAGTGCTCTATTAGTAGAAAGGACGTGATGTATCCATTCTTATAATTTGACCCTCTTTGAAATGACGGGAGTATATATGTCTTGCTCATATGCCTATGTGCTCTAATTGTTCTTAATTTAGCTGTTTTCTATTATGCATTATTGGAAAAAAACTGCAGATGTTTAACTTAAAAATACTCTGGCGAGAAACCTTTTCTTTCTCGAAAATTATCAGAGTTTCTTCCCTGCCAAAGTAATCAGCTAAAATGTTGTACAGTTAAAGCACAGAATCAAGTTTTCTTGACCTGTGCTTTTATCCACCTAAAACTACTTCACTTAATAATGATTGCTCTTGCATAATATTTCTGTCACAATATTTATATACTTGCTTATTTATAGTGTGCTTTTCTTTGGTGCCTGTAACTTTTTAGCTGGAGATGTAATGCTGTTATATGCTGCATAAACTGAAAGTATGCTTTTTGATAAACTATGTAGCGAAATACGTACAATTGTTTTGCTCCTTGCTGTATTTCTGCTCCTCCTCATATTGCTAGTGCTGCAGCTATGTTTATGTTTTTGATTTTTTCCATGCATCTTTGTAGGCTTTATTTGTAATATCGTCTTTTTATAGTATCATTGAACAAGCAAGTGTTTTTTTTTTCCGTCTTTTCCATATTGCTTTCTTGAAAATGAGTTTATCATAGCGCTTTGGTAGTTGCATGTAGTTGTTTTTGATGTTTTGGTGATTCCCATCTTTTTCTTACCAGCTTTCTGGTGGCACAGCATCCATGCAGCAACTAAAAGAGAGGCTTGAAAAGGATCTAATGGAGGTACTTTTTTGCAGCCAACATCTTACTAGCTTGTTTTTTATTAATTTAGCATAAAGTTTTCGGTTATTTTTTCTTTTATCTAATGCTACTCACAAATGATAAGCCCTTGTTCTTTATGCATATTAAGTTCAAAATATTGGTTCCCCGTGCTGAATTTTTTTTTTTAAATCAGACAAGTTTAATTATCATTAAATGAAAAAAGTACAATGTGAAGTAGTGACAAAACATTACTAGATGAAATGAAGAAATAAAAACATTATATATCGACATGGAAAAAATAGTAGGAAAAACCTCAGGATCATTTTATAATCGTCTAACTTAGATCATATGATTGTATACTTGATGTTTTTTTCTTTCTTAGCATATATAATCTGAAATTTCTTGTTCATCAGCTCTTATATTGCTAGAAGTGCTAACAACAAAGGCAACATAAATTGTCTGCATCACTGGCATTCCTAGCAATAATTTGATTATCACAAGCAGGAACCCCAGGAGGGACAAGTTCAAGAATCATGTGAATAGGCCTAGGGATTTGGCTAGCTGCGCTGAAAGGCCTTGATACTATGATTGGAACCAAAGTTGTTTGAAGTTTTGAGTTTAAACTAGATAAATATCGCCATTGCTTCAAACAATTGAATTTTATTAGTTGAAAGATCCCAATTGCCTTGATTACTTGGTTTCCATAGCTTCTGGGCTGCTCTTTAACTTTCTTAGAAGTGAACTTAATATTTTCAAAAAAAAAATAATATGGTTGAATGCCTTCTAATTTAACCTTCTGTCAGTCAACTTTTTTGATTTTGAAAAGTGAAAATAATTTTTAAATTTAAATTTAATATAATAGGTATATAGTTTGAGTTTTGAGAGTAGTATGTTTTAATTTTTGAAAAAAATGAGACTAAATGAATCTCATTAGTCTAATAGTTTGCATAATCGTGTCCGATACCGTGAATACTACACTTTCCCGAAATATAAGTGTATACCTCGACGATGGACCAAATATTTCAAACTAAGAGATTTGTGACATCCGTTTGACCTGCAAATTTTTTATGTGTGACAGACAAGTTCCTCTACCTAATATAAAGATTAAGTAGGGTTTATTTTACCTGGGTTCCAAGTTCTCTATAAAGGCAAACCTCTATAGTTAATTACATCTTAAATGACGGGGTCACTTGAGAAAACTCTCGATGATGATCAGAGGTACTAGTCTTCTTCAAGAATTTAAAGTTTAGGTTTTCACGGTAGGACGTGAAAAAATAAGTGGGAGTGACTCAAATAGGAACAATTATTTTCAGGAGTTCAAAGGAAGAAAAATGTATTGGATGTCACAGATCCTGAGGAGAAACATCAGTAACTTTGTAAACTATCTTAATGTGTGGCTTAGTTTTTGAGACGATGTTATTCAAGTTTTCAATTCTGTCAATTTTATTATTTGAGACTTACACTTGCATAATAATTAATTATGTAAATAGCCCGCAGAGGTAGGAGTATTTACGTTGTACCGGACGACAACCTCGGAACCTAATGTGAGTTAGGACTTGCGCTGTGCAATATGGTTTTACAGGAGTCTAAAGAGGGTGCGTGCTGGGAGAGCTACCTCGAAGTTCTATTGGTTATTATTTAGACTAATTAGAGATTGCTAAAGAAGATTCTCTTATTGCTCGATCTAAACTTCTTGTCGTGCAGCCCACAAAGCTGACTCCAAGCTCCTATTTGAAGTAGCAATCCTAAAGTCTAAGGTTCAAAAAGTTTTACCAGGTGCGCTTCAAGTTTTGGTTTTATTATTATTCAAGCATTATGGGGGGGGGGGGGGGGGGATTATAGTTGATTAGAGCAGTACCGGTTGGGATTTCACGGTTTCCTCGTTTCGGTACCACTATTTTCTTTTGAATTTACTTAGCTTAAACGAGTCGTTAAGTTCATTTAAACTAGGAAAATCCTCGTTAGCAACGTATGTTACCTCATTCGAGGGACTCCCGTAAATTTAAAAGTACGTTTTATGTTTTTATTTTTATTTTGAAAATGTTGTTTGGTTTTTGAAAATTGTTTTTTGTTATTTTTTATTTTATTTTATTTTTATTTTTGAAAAATGTTGTTTAATTTTTGAAAATTGTTTTATTTTGAAAATGAAATTGCAACCATGCATGCATGATACAGTAAAGCAAGAGTAAATTATAGTGATAAAAATGACAATAAATAAAATGTACATGCGTACCTGACGTATCTGCTGTTGATGTTCCCGCTGCGTGGTTAGTTCATAAACATAATATAATTTGTAAAAAATTTAAATAAATATGCAGAACAAGGAGAAAACAAGAAAGGAGAAAACAAGAGTTCTAGTGTAAAAGTAGCAAAACGAGTCATGACAGCAGTTAGGAACTACCAACAACAGCTTCTAAGGGCTAAACGGCACTTCCTAGCACCAAAAAACAGTTATTAATCACCAAATAAAAACTATAAGCTTCCAAACAACACTTCCTAGCACCAAATAGAAGCTATAAGCTTCCAAACAGCACTTCTAGCACTAAAGAGCAGCTAACAGTTCCCCAAACAGCCATCTACAGCAGCCTACAGCTCCCAAACAGCCATCCACAGCAGCTAACAGCTCCCAAACAGCCTCCTACAGCTTTTCTACAGCTCTCACAGCACTTTTAAACTCCCAACAGCACTTCTACTCCTATTAACAGCTCCCAACAGCCACCCACAGCTCTCACATCACTTTCAAACCCAAACAGCAGCTTTCTACTGCTCTTCTACAGCTTTCAAGCACTCCAAACAGCAATCGGTGATTCCAAACAGCTTTTATTAACTCACAAAACATATTTTTAGAGGCTCCAAATTGTTGAGGAATTTAAACACGAATCAGCCCACAAAGGAAAATGCCCCAAAACGGTGCAAGAACTGCTCCAAAAACCAGTCAACAAAGGCACCCAAAATCAGTGCCAAAGGGGGTGCAAAAACTTCTCCAAAACCAGCCCACAAAGCACCCAAAATCAGTGCTAAAACCTCTCTAAAAAGGTACTTTTAAAGCTCCAAGAACTGCAGCAAAACCGGCCTAAACCAGTCCACAAAAGCACCCAAAATCAGTGCTAAAACGGTGCCAAAGTGGTGCAAAAACTGCTCCAAAACCAGCGCACAAAAGCACCCAAAATGGCTCCAAACAGTGAGTAAAGCAACCCCCAAATGATGGGCTTAATGCCTTTAAAACAGTGAGTAAAACGGCCCCCAAAATTGGCATTTAAAATCTTGACATTCAAAGAGTTCTGTATGTACATATATTCAATTCAAGTTTTTCACAAGTGTAAGTATATCCAGAATTCAAATAAGCTGCATATGTACAATTGCATTGGTATACGAAAAGGACAAAGGCAATAGCAATTCCATATACCGCACGCATGCATTCAGATCTCACATATGTAGGCGTTCTATGCATTATAAAGTTGTAACAGTGTTTCAAAGAAAACAATACAAGACAAGCTTGGTCCTCAATAAGGAATAATATTTTCCCAGATTCAGCTATTATTATTTAGGAGTAGCCCATAAATAATCAGTGGCATTCAACTTCCTACCCAAAATTGTAGTAACTTTTATATGATATGAAAGATTCGCATGGCATGAATGTAATGAGTAGAGTTTATGTGTGAGATATGTAAATATACATTGAATTGAGTGGAATGTTTCCCTCAATTTCCAAATCGGCCTAGATAAGTTAGCTCACAAGGAAACCCAATATTGCATGAATAATTTTCACCCTCTTCCACCAGTCAAAAGCATAGGACCCTTAGATCTTTGCAAAAGTAAGAAGAAAAAGCATGTAACTTTCAGGTTTTCACCTTTTCTCACAAATCAATGAGCATAAGACTTTCAAATCTTTCCAAAAGTAAGAAGAAAAGCATGTAAGCTTCAGATTTTTTTTTAACCAATCTAGAGTTAAATGCCTTGGGGGCGAGCCGACTGCCAGGGGGAGGCGAGCGACTAGGGTTGTGACACTGAGGAGGAGGCGAGATTGAGTTCGGTGCGTGAGGGAGAAGGCAAGCAGGTGAATCTTGAGCGAGAGAGGCGAAGAGGAGGGGACGAGAGGGATCTGTCGAGAGCAGGGGTTCGCGATGCCGAGAGGAGAGCAGACGGGGAGATCTAATAGAATAAAGGAGAGTGGGAGAGCTTAATTAATCAAAGGAGCGGATCGAGCGAATTTGTAAAAACGCGAGTGTCAGTTACAGACATTAGGTGCGAAATTAATTACCTTCCATGTGGGGGAATGCTTATTAGGTAAATACTAACTTTTAATTAAACCCAATTAATATGAGATTAAATGGTTAATTTGAAGTTCGAAATTTGAATTTTAAAATTATGTGAGCTGGGGTGATTAGCCTGTGTTCAGCCCGCATCCAACCCAAATCGAACTCGAGTTGAACCTAGGTTGAGCCCGAGCCCGCGCCTCGCTAATTAAAAAAAACGTTCATCGATTTCTGTGCTAATTGCTCACATGCAAAATCATTTTGATATGGGTGTCATTTCTAGCTAAATTCGACGTTTCAGACGCATCTGCGTGGTCCGTTTCGTCTTCCAGGGTAGTCCAGACGAGTTCGCCGACGGGTAAGTCAATTTAAGTCAAAATTGTGCGTGGTGCAATGCATGGACAAAATGCGGCGTTAGTTAGAATTTGAGTCGCAAGAGGTTTGTCTAGAGGCTGCTCCTATTCATTGCAGGAACTCAACTCGAGTTTCATATGCCGGTTCTAACCAACTCAGCAAAATTGCAAGGATTCGAGACCGCCCATACGAGACTCGAAGAAGTGACAAGGTGTCTCGAATTTTTTAAATGGTGTGAGTCCCGTACTAGTCCTCTAGGAGGGTTAAATAAGGGAAGTCTAAAGCTAAATCCTAGGCTCTAAGAAGAGAAGTGAAAACCTCACCCAAAAATGAGGTCAACACCTTCTTTCAGAAGCTGTTAGATGTCGAGTTCCATCTTAATTTCTTTTTGAAGTGGGGGAAAAAAACCAATTCAACTGATACCAAGCCACTAACGATTAGAAAGCTTTTGCAGCAGCATCATTGACCTAGAGCGTTTTTCAAAAATTGAATTTAAAGTATACAATATTGATTGATTGAAGTAACAAATTTATGAATGGAAAAATTATCGAACTTGGGGTGAAGTCAAAATGAGGTGTCCATTTTAAGTATGCACATTTGGAATCCAACCACATGGTACATTCTTCGAGAAAAAAGTTCTTGAATAATTAGAAATTTAGGATACTTTGATGAAGTCCCTCTGGGGATGTGCATTCGATCGGTTTAAATGATTTTTTTGATGAATTAGCTCAATTGATTGGTTTTGAAATGTTCATTATAGTAAATCAAATTGGCCAAACAGGACTCACAACCGAGCTAAACCAACTAACAACTTTTTTTGATTTTAGATAAACATAAATTGTTTAAGAGACTCATTAGTTTCTCAGGGGATCAAACCATCCTCAGATTTGGCTAACATAAAAAATGGACTACCAAAAGTTACAAGAATAAATGATAAAAATTGGGAAGAAAGATTAATACCAATTTGATGAATATCTTGAAAAAACATGTAAAAACGAATCATAGAAAAGATTATGATTTAAGCTCTTAAAATGTAGAGCAATCGAAATAGGGATTAAACCTCTTTGATTATGAAGACTGGAAGTTTTCAAAGCCCCTTTCTCTATGCACAAATAAAACTCAAAGTGGAGAATGAATAACATCAGCGGTAATTACCATGTGTTGGGGGAGAACTAATATTTCTAACTGAATATCCTTGTTTCAAATTACGTAATATGAGGCACGTCTTGAGGCCCTCTTTAATGTTTTTTTGCTAAAAAAAAGCAATGAGGCTTTCACTTAATTTTCCACCTCGCCTCAAAAAATGCCTCAAATTCTTAAGGGTATACTTAACTTTTTTAGCAATATTAGAAGTAATATAAATATGCCTTAACCTATTATCCTTCAAATCTTACCCATTAAATAGCAGAAAATAAAAGGAAAATGTATTCATAGAAAATTTATATAGTTGAGTTCTCTCTATGATCTAAGTTCTAGTTTAATTAATTTTTTTATTGATGATTCTTCTTTAAAAAAAGAAGATAACTGAGATTAAAGGTAACGAGGTATGAGAAAATATACATACGCTAAGGATAAGGTGTGAGATAAATAATTAATCATGTCGATGATTCCATTGAAAATCAATTGGGTGATGAGCGACAAGGGACTTTTAAATTTAAAATCAAATGTTGTTGCCATTTTATATATTTTTTTTGTGGGGGAGAGAGAGATTTATGTCGAAGTTTTTTTTTTTGAATTGTTTTGTTTTGTTGTTTTAATATTTCATTTTAATATTTTAGCTTATTTTGATAATTTAATGTTTGTATAACTCACATTATTTCATAATTTGATGTTAGAATATTAACGTTTTACTTCTTAATTTTAAGTAATTTAGTACTTTTAACTTTGTTAGGATATTGTTATATTACTTATAAAATGTTAGTAATTATAAGTAATTTAATACTTACCTATCATTCAAATTTTAAATGTGTAGCAAAGTATATGTAATTCTATTTATAAAAGTCTCAAATAAATTAAGAAAAAAGAAACAATTCTCAACATTCCCCCCCCCCCCAAAATTTTACTCTACACTGAGGAGACAAATGAAACCAAAATATGTTAAACAAACTGAAAATCTTTGCTCATATACTTATCTAAAGAAAATAAACCAAGAAAAAAAATTAAAATAAATAGATGAACATTGATCATATGTATTTCATCCCATTGCTTCTACTGATTGTTCAGAACATGTAGAGATATTGCTAATTTATGTATCATGCAAACTTCAAATGTGCAACAGAGCATATGCAATTCTATTTATAAAAGTCTCAGCAGAAGAAAACTAAAACAAATGAGTGATGCTCAACACTCTCCACCTCAAAATGTTATTCCACAGTTAGGATATTTAAAATAATAAATCTTAAAAAAAAAAATGAACAAATCTCATATATTTTCCATTCCATAGCTTCTAATGTTTCATCAGGATTACTATTGATGTTACTAATTAATCTATCTTGCAAACTTAAACTTTACATCAAAGCATATGCAATACAAGAAGAAAAAAAATATATAGGTGCTTAGAAATCTCATGTTCATCTATGCATATACATGAAAAAGAACAAGCTAATTGACCATCATATAACGGTGGATACATATGCAGATCAAGAACACAAAAAAATTCACAAAAGAAATAAGAAAAGCAGAGGTTGGTGGCGAATGAACTGCAAAAAAAAAAAAAAAATCCATAGAGGAGAAAACTTCACCTGAAGGTTGTGGCAAGTCGTCAGCGTCGAACAGAGGGAGGGGAGCGGAACCAGGTTTCAGCCTTAATGATACGATTGATAAAGGAAGGCAGAGGTGAGGGTCTATGCAAGTATAGGGAGTGGGATTACCAAAAATCCAAAGGGGTAGCTGCTTCAAAGGCACCTCGCAATGGAGCTCCAGCCGCGGAACGCCCTCTCACCCTTCCCTTTCGGCGTTTGACTTGTTGCGGCCCCCAAATAGAGAAACACTCGAAATAGAAGGGTTCCCAAACGTCGCTTCTCCTTTTCCACAAAATAATAGCCACAAAACGGGATCCTAAACGGGCCCTTAATGACTCTAAAGTTTTCCTAATGTCTTTTATAGTTATGGTTATCTTCTCTTCATTTATTTTCCTCCAAATATGATTTTCTTATTTTTTTTCCTAATCCCCATTCTCACTTATTCTTTTGGTTTTCTCTGCAAGAAATTTACTTAATTTTATATCGGCTCAATCACTTAATTTTCACATTTTCCTATTCGTAGTCTTCTAGTTTCAAGCAATATATACGGCCAATTCTCTTTGAAATTTGAATATGTTGTGGCAAATTAAAATCTTAGGGGCCTTTAAGGATCATTTTGTAAAAAATACACTAAACAAATATGTTTTTATAAACAAAAATAAAAGATAAAGTTGATCCAGAAGAATGCCCTGAGGCAATAAATCTGTCTCATTACAATTGTATAAGAGAAAAGCCCTAGCATGCTAAAATTTAAATTCAATTTATTAATTTTGGTATACACTCTTTTTTATCCTGTTAACTCAAATTTCAAACTTTTTTGCATCTGGGAATATGATCATTTTAATGGTGATTTTACTGCGCAGCATAATATTTATTTATTTTTAAGAATATACTGTTTAATCCGTGTGGCATGTTTTTGTGGCCTTGTAGGAGAGTCCTCAAGCTGCAAGGGTGAAGGTATTAGCTAGCGGAAACGCGACAGAGAGACGATTCAGGTCTGTTTTACATTCTGTGCCATAGAAATTTTGTCTAATACTTGAAATATCACTAATACTTGACGTTTATTTATTGCAATAATTTAAAGTTTTTTTGTCTGTAGTAAGTAATTTTGGTCGATGGTTATGAAAGTAATAATGCTTATTTTGTTGATGCTGATTGGAAAATGAAAGTTTTCTTGCTTTAGTGTTGCAATGCAGACATTGAGTAATTAAACCATTTGCACTAAATCAGATGATATATTAATTTTCTTACATACATACCTTGATGGGACCTTAAAGGATGATCAAGAATGTCTGTGGATGTCATAATTTGTCGAAAGAGAGTTTCGTTCTGACTACCCCTAGTTTTATATACAACAAAAAGATTATAAATTTACATGTGTTCGTTTTGTGTTAGCTGCCTTTATTTTTATTTCATATTCTCAAAGATTTGATTGTGGCATGTGTAAGTACATGAGTTTGGTAGTTTAAAAAAATAACATTGGCGCTACTTTTGTAAATATATTAATCTGAATGGTATATATGTAATTATTCCAAAACATATTTAGGAGAGATTTTTACACAAGTATTGACTCTCCTTTTTTCTTTTAATTTCCAGTTCTTTTATTCATCTAAAATAACTGGCTCTATTATTCTCTACAGTGTATGGATAGGAGGGAGCATTTTGGCTTCCCTTGGATCATTTCAGCAGATGTGGTTCTCCAAAGGGGAGTGAGTACTTAAACTGTTGCATTTTTTTTTTTTTTTGGTTAATTTTCCTAATTACATGTTATTTTTTTATTTTTTGCTTTCTCCATAACCGGTCCAGCGAAGCATTTGGCCGGTCCAGCGAAGCATTTGGTGGAGCTTAATTCTATTTTCTTACTTCAAGTTGATGAGTTAGGTTCGAGTCCAACATAAAAATAATATAAAAGTTTACATACCGACACAATTCTAATGTATTTACTTATCTAACCCCTAAAGTTTGATTTAGTATAATAAACTTATATATGAAAAGACGCATTTCACTTTTAAACATATATCAATAGCGGCATTTTTTATGTGATGTTAAAGATTTGACTAATATTCATATAAGTATGAATGCAAGATATATAAATATATAAGAATTATGAGTTATCTATCTAAATGCCCCAAATATGATAAACCCATATCTGATATGTTTATTAGACAGTTATAAATGTGCAAACCCGAAGCTGAAGCAACATGACCTGAAACATACAAATCGTGTGGCTTAGCTAGCATCAGCACAAAGCCAAAGTAGACAAAAATCATCCGGCCAGACTCTAAACTCAAAAAATAACCAAAAAACATCATAATTTAATAGAAA
>NW_018164674.1:286027-289626 GCF_001263595.1 Phalaenopsis equestris
TTTGCACCTCAGCCAAAATGGTAAATGTGTAAGATTGTCAGAATTCAGCCTGTCTAAAAACACATCATGAGGTGAGTCTCTCAGCGCTACAGATAGGCCAAATTTCAGCTCATGCAAGCACCATTCTGTCAAATTTTTTTGTATCATTTAGCTGCTGCAAAATGTTAATTGCTGGTGGCTATAAATTGATATTTCTTGCGAAATCAGAGATGAGTTCTAATCTAATTGTTAGCTGTGTTTTGGTTCTTTCAGGATCTCCATCTTTATTTTACGTCAGAGATGCCTTTGCTGTTTGCACTATATAATGCAGTTTTATTTAGAGGTTATTTGGCTGCAAGTATTACATAAATTGAAGCAAATGCAGGGGTTTATATAACTGAGAAATTGCTTAAATACCACAATTCTTATGTATTTATATATCTAAGATCTGAAAGTTAATATTTACATACAAAAATATTAAAAGGGAAATTAATCAATTCACACAAATTCAGGAAAAGATAGGCTGCTATTTGTAATGAAGGACTTGGCTATGATGAAGACCCCCTTTCAGGTCGGCAAGCCATGACCATAAATCTGGTGCCACGGCTCGTAGCAAATGATAGTCCTCCAATGTAGGAAGTGGGTGAGTACGGTCCAAAACAAATCAAAATTTGAATCTTGATACATTTTTTTTATTATTATAATAATAATTGTTATAATTAGTGTTTAAATTTCATATGAAAAAAATAATATTTAAATCACTTAATTTTAAATCTCGTCTGTCATAAATTAATTTCTAATATAAATTTTTATTGAGATGTTTTACTTTCTCAAAACATTATCAATGATGAAGGGATCTGTTATTTGATTCTAAAAAGGTATGAACAATTAGGGTTGCAAAGGAGCTGAGCTTGAGCGAGTTCAGGCTTGGCTTGTGTTCGGCTCATTTGAAATTTCTCGTATTTAAAATCGGCTCGTTTTAAATATTTTTGTTCGTGTTTGACTCAAAATTGACTCATTAAAATTAATTGAAAAAAATAGATGTTGAAGAATGGATTCAAACGTGGACCAACTGTATACAAAAAAGGTATGTAACCACATTAAAATAAGAGCTGTTATGATTTAAAGTTAGATATAAATATATATAATATATTATTATATAATAATTATATGATTTTTTTTTTATTTATAGCTAGCAAACAAAGAACTGTTTGTATTCACTTCATTTACTTAGCGAATGAACCAAACATTCGTGAACAACGAGCATTTCTTATGCCGCTATGAACAATTATAGAATATCGTATTACATTTATCATCCTTGTAAAAAAAATAAGTTAGAATTAATTGCACTAGTGAAGCTCAAGGCATTTTTGATATACAATAATTCCTTTATTCAAGACCTTGGAATGAGCTATTTTGTAATTAAAATCCCTATCAAAATCATTCTATAATAACTAATATTTTTAACTAAAAAATTAAATTTGTAAATAGAAGTAAATTGAAAAAAAGGTATGATTGAATTATATATATATTGTGCGAATGAAATTAAATTAACTATGTTTAAATTTGTTAGATTTAGGAGTATGATAAGAGCTTAAATTTGATTAATTAATTGAGATCGAGTTGACACTCTAGCTTAATTTTGAGAGCTCGAGCCGGCTTACAGGACTATGAGGTTTAATCCAACCTTAATAAAATAAGAAACAGACCTTCTAATAATGCAAAAAATTTCTCCTTTTTTCCCTTGATATTAAGGATTTAACTGTCATGAAATGTAAAACAATAATTTAAACGGTCAGATATGCAAATAGATAAGAGTTGTTTGGCATGCAAGCAAATGCACCATCCCCACTGTTCCTCCTCCACTCATTTCAGCAACGAACGCACACTCCTCCCATGTTCCAAACAAACCAAATATCGCTCCCATTGTTGAGATCAGTTTAAGTTTCCCGAACAAAAATCCCACCTTTTTTTCCTAAAAAGAAAGCAATTTGTTAGAACAACAAATCTGTTCTTTTTAAATGAGCCATTTTGCTCCCCGTCCCTAAGCGCAGAGATGGAATCCAAAGCTCTGTTCTTCTCCTCCTTCTTCTTCTTCCTCCTCCTCGCCGCATCTTCTCTTCCGGCGGGCTTCGCCGGCGGCGGCAGCGGCGGCGGCGGTAGTGACAGTGAAGTTTTGCTCAAGGATGCTGATTTGATTGATGAGCTTCCGAATCAGCCTGAAGGTGTAGAGTTTCGTCAGTACTCAGGATATATTGTTGCAGAGCCAGTAGTAAACCGGCGCTATTTTTACTATTTTGTGGAGGCTGATGATATTCGACCGGTATCCAAGCCTTTAATGATCTACATTAGCTCCCAGAGTAACCTCCATTCCATTTTCTTCAATTTTTTTAATAAGTATGATATTATTGTGATATTATTATGATGTTATTTTACCACAATATTGACAAATACTATCAAATTCACAGCTATCTGCACGTATGTTATCCATACTTGATAATTTTTTCTCGTTAATGCAGAAATCGACGGTCCGGGCTCATCTTTACTCTCATGCTTCCAGCAAGTCGGTCCTTACCATGTTGAGGATGATGGCCAGACTCTCATCCCTAACCCATATTCATGGAATAAATGTTAGTAATATGCTCTAATGACCTAAACACTATATAATTATTAAAATCATTTATCTTCTTTTTCTTCTGAACACTGTCATTGTTGGGTCCTAAATCTCGGGCGTGAAGAATAGAGGGTTGCATAAAATTTTTGTCGAAAAATTATGACATGAATCTTTTCTTCTTCTTCTTCTTCGTGTTACAGTTGCAAACATTTTGTTCGTGGACGGACCGACGGGGGTGGGGTTTGCTTTCTCAGACGATTACAACAAAGACATGTATGGAAGTCAAGAGTATTGGATTATCTCCGAAATGTACCATTTCATTTTGGAGTGGATGAAGAGGTTCCCAGAGTATAAGAATAGCGACGTCTACATCGCCGGGCAAACGTACATTGGCAAAATTGGCCCCGCTCTTGCCACCTACATCCTCTACAAGAACTCCGTTCCTGGCAATCCCCGTGTCAATATCGAAGGCGTTCTAGTATGTTCTTCCAATTCACTACATAGCTATATACATTATGTGATGACATTTTGGAAGATTTGCATGCATGCCGCTCAGCTCTTATGTTTTTAAGTAGAGAGAGAAGTGTCGAAATGGTGCTATTACGGAGCATACAATATTAGGCTTAGCTCGTGTTCGACTCGTTTATATTTCGAGATAGCATACAATATTAGGCTTAGGCTTAGCTCGTGTTCGGCTCGTTTATATTTTGAAATTGACTCGTTAAAATTAAATTGAAGCGCGCCGACCAGGAGCCGTTCACGAACAAATAGTCGTTTTGACATCCCTAATCACGTAGCCATACGATGTTAAAGATTGGGGCAAGATTTAAGACATCATTTGGATTTAATATAATAATTTGTATTCTATTTTCTTAATTAATACTTTTAATTGATTATAAATATTTGTAGCCTTGTACTAAATTAATTTTTTATATATAATAATTTGTACTCATCAAATATATATATATATATATATATATATATATATAATTGATTGGTAGTATTT
>NW_018164674.1:289654-290639 GCF_001263595.1 Phalaenopsis equestris
ACCAGGAGCTGTTCGGGAACAGGGAGCCGTTTTGACAGCTCTAGTGTTGCGCTCATCCGTGACCTGACCAACCAATAAGAAAAGAGGGAAGAAAGGGAGCCTTTCTCTCATCTTATTGGCCAGCCGTAGGTCCGTGCAACACATTTAATATTTTCTTCTTTCCAAGAAGATTGTTTTAGTCCCAAAATTTATAGAAATACAAGTTAGTCCACCAGTCATTTTTAATAGGGCTAAAATAGTCCTCGGTGACCCGATTAAAATAGTTTGATGATGACTAATTCATTTAGCATTTCTCTAAACTCTGGGACTAAAACGACAGATTACTGATGGTCAAGAGCCTATTTTGCCGCTCAATTATTTTCAAAATTTGCATATATGTCATCCTATCTATTATGATAAAGCATACTTCATTTTCAACAAGTTACAATATTGATCTTTTTGTTACGTGATACATAGACTTCAAATATAAATAACCAAGTTTTCACGTGCATCCACAAGTGTTACATCTATAAATTTCACGAAAAAAAAATATTGCATGCAAACGTCCGCACGAGTTTATAATCATTGGAATGATTGGCAGTTGGGGAACCCTAGAATGGACGAAGACTTGGAGTTCATAACCAAATTCGAGTCAACGTTCAGGATGAATTTAATATCTGAAGAAATAAATTATGGGCGCAGGACACATTGTGACCTGCGGCATTATGATTTCTTTAAATGCTGGGAGCCCACTGGGAAGGCGCAGTATAGCTTGCTGTGTCTCTACCCCAATAACGTGTACCAGCAGATGTGCCCTAACATTAACATGGATCGCGTCGGATTGGACAATTTTAAGGTAAATTTGCACTTTATGTATATGGGCTGTAAATTCAGAATTTGAAAGGGTTTTAAATGTAATAAGTGAATTTTATTTGGTTGGGAGCAGTATATGGTGTACGACTGCGTTGACCAGAACGTGGCTGGGTATCTCAACATTCCCGAAGCA
>NW_018164674.1:291050-300777 GCF_001263595.1 Phalaenopsis equestris
TGAATATATATATATATATATATATATATATGAGCCGATTTCGAGTCAGGTGGAGCTGTTCCATGTATGGATTAAAAAAAATTTAATCCAAAGTTTAGGTTTTTAGCCAAGATTGCTTAGAGGAATTTTTATGATTATTGTATTGGAATTATATTCATGAAAGCCTAGTAAATTTATTTACATTAAGGAATATTGTGTGGACTTATGAAATTAATGAGATTTAATATAAATAGTAAATAAGGATATCATATGCTAATTTTTTGTGAACTATTTCATTTATTATGAGAACAGGTATCTTACAGTGCTGAAAAATATAACTTCTTCAATACCCTATATGAAGGCAGCAATGACTGGAGGAGTCAGAATTTTAATTTACAGGTTTGTCATATTATATATGTGTGTGTGTGTTTGTTTGTGTGTCGCGAACCTCGATCTGTTTGTTGGTATCAACCTCAGGTCGGGGGTTCGAATCCAACTCTAACGACGTGAGCCTTTAGAAGAGTGGTACTGGAATTGTTAGATACATTAAAAGTGGCTGGAAACTCGTTTAATATCCTATAGTCATTCCTTTAATATATGTATATATTAAAAGGAATGATTGAAGGCTATTAGACAAGCCCCCGCCACCCCTAATGGGCCTAACCACTCGAGGGTTGGTATCCTTGGTATAAAATCCCTCAGGTCGGGGGTTCGAATCCTACCCTCAGGACGTGAGCCTTTAGAAGAGTGATACTCCAATTGTTAAACACATTAAGAGTGGCTGAAGACTCGTTTAATATCCTCTAGTCATTCCTTTAATATATATATTAAAAGGAATGATTGAAGGCTATTAGACGAGCCCCCGCCACCCCTAATGGGCCTAACCACTCGAGTACCAACTCCATAGGTAAAGGGGAGATTCGAACCCTATATCGGACGAGACTTATAACAGAAAAAATCGATGCTCTACCAACTGATCTAGGAATGCTGGACATATATATAAATTTTTTATGCAGATATTAGACAAATCATCACTATAACAGAAAATTAATTTAGATAATATTTGATTAATGCAGTGGAGTGCAGGATGAGGAAGTAATTATCCCTAATTTGACTGTCATCAAGTGCATGAATTTGACCATCTCATCAGAGTGGAGGCCATGGTTTGATAATAATGTTCAGGTTGCTGCATTTTCATATTTCATACATATATCTTTCAATAATCCAAAATTCCAAAACTAAATTAATTATTATTATTATACTAAAATGCATCAAGATTCAAATTTTGATTTGATTTGGCAGGTCGCCGGATTCACCGAGTCCTACGTTGGAGGACTGACATTTGCGACGGTCCGTGGCTCCGGACTTCTGGTCATGGCAGACCAGCCTAAGAGGGGCTTCATCATAGCCAAGTCGTTCATCACAAATAGCAGCCTGCCCTTTTCCAAAATTGCATGAATTCATTACTTTCATTTTATGAGCTTAGGGACAAATGGTGTTATGATTACATAGGCTTATAAATTTGGTTTTATATATAAATACATCCGCACGGCCAACCAGACGCCACATCACCTGCTAATAAGGTGTATGGCGATGTGATACCTGGTATTGAGCCGTTCGGACGAGCGGTGTCCGGACAGAATATTAGCCTTTAGCAATATGTGGCATGGTTAGCTCTTCTCTAAATGGACAAAAAAATTTCTCTGGAATTTGCTACAGTCAGTAACTGGCAGAGGAAGAATTCTGTAAATGAATCAAAAAAGGGAAAATGGAAGTGTTTTTTTCTAAGAAATTTACCTACAAACCACACAATTCTTATACATTTGCAAATGTAACACCTAAAGTTCAATATTTACATTTATAACTCAATGATTAAAAACCTAAATATTTCCCTCTGTGATAATTTCAAAAATGATCTCAAGGGTTTGAATGTTATGTATGCAAATATGAAACTTTCAGTGCTAGATATATAAATATATAAAAAATGGGTGGTATGTATGTAAAAAAAGGGATGGAAAATTAAAAACATTATGGGAGAAAGTGCCTTCAAATCACCACTCAACTCACTGGTCCAAAATCTTCACAAATTTCTCCCACTGAATGAAATAAAACATAATAATAATATTATTAGAAAAAAAAATTTGAAAAGAAAATAAAGAGATGGAGCAGATTTATGTTGCACACCTGGAAGACTAACAGCTAAATTTGCCAGATTATCAGCAATGGCATTGAACTCCTGCAAAGAAATCAGTTGAGAGATGAGTGGGAACTAATGAAATAAGTTCAGAACCAAATACATTTGCATCAGTAAAATTCCCTGCAGCTTTCTGTAAAGGTGGTTGTTGGCCTTTAAAAGCGAAGCATAATAATAAGTTAAGTGTTGCCGAGATGAGAATGATTAGGAGGATGAGTGGCTTTACACTTGGAGACAAAATGTGAAATGAATATATTCGTGATAGGGTTGGTGTAGCTCCTGTGACGGAAAAAATTAGAGAAAGTCGTCTTAGATGGTTTAGTCACGTTAAACGTCGACCATCTGATGATCCGATTAGGAGAGTAGATGTTTTAGATTCGACTTGTGTTAAGAAAGGCAGAGGTAAACCTAGGAAGACTTGGGCTTATTGTATTAAAAATGATCTTAACTTACTAGAACTAGATGAAAATATGACACAAAATAGGACGCAATGGAGAAAAAGGATTCATGTAGCCGACCCCACGTAGTGGGATTAAGGCTTTGTTGTTGTTGTTGTTGTTTGTTTCTGTAAAGGTGGTTATAAAGTTGTTTTTTTGCAAAAAAGGCCTTTGGAAAATTATTGTATAAAATAAAAATATCATATTTTAACAGATCTTGTTCCAAGAATATCATCCCAAAGCAGCAGGCAGATGAATGTGACGCCAGTCTGAAAGAAAAAAGGTAATGAAAAAGCAGCTTCAAATAAACCATTCTTGCTGCATCAACAAAAAAGAAGATTACATACATACCACTTAATTGATTTAAACTTTACATATTTCACCTTTAAACTTAAATTTCTACATACATACCCACCTTACTTGTGCATGAAAAGGTGTATTTCAATTTTTAAAAAATAAAAAAGGTGGCATTTGTTATATGTTATAAATATAAAAATTAAAGTTTGGTTTTAGATATGTAAATGCATGGGTATAGGGTATTTTTCAGTCTTGGTGTTTGAATTAAAATTTGCATATAATATAACAGATAAGAAATAAGAAGTTTGCATTACCCTTCTGACATGCGTGATGCTGAATGACTGAAACATATCCCTAAGTTTTTTCACCTCTTTGCACAAATCAGCCATATTCTGATTCTTAGTTTGCCAGAGCTCTTGAACCTGGTTTGGTGAAAAATTGAATCATAAAACATCAGAAAAAGTGAATAGAATAAAAGGTGGGTAAAAATGCAATTTGCCAGTTTTTCCTTGTAAATGATCTTCTCAATAATAGCATCAATATTATCAGAGCTAAAGTCAGTTCGAAACCACACGAAATGGCACTTCAATGAATCCAAGAAAAATGAGTAATTTTGATTATAATTTAGGGAAATTTACATAACGAGCACATAAGTTGTGTGTATTTACATATCTCGCACCGAAGCTTTAATATATTTACATACATAGGACTTCAAGTGTTAATAGTACTATTTTTCATGAGATATTAAAGATTTGAGTGTTATGTGTGTAAATATGAAAATTTAGGTGTGAGATATGCAAATACATAAGAATTGTGTGGTACATATGTAAATGCCCCTATAATTTAATAGCTAATTTGTCAAGAAAATTAAGCTGAGGGAGGCATTTCCTTTTCCTTCTAAAACTTATTTCATATGATGGTGGCAGAAAAACAATGATAAAATAATGAAGCACTTATAGCAGTAGCAAGCTTCAAACTGATGTAATATAGAGAAACTCCATAATGATTAAGACTCATAAAATTGCTACCACAGAAGGAAAACCTCTATGTTGCTCAGTTCAAAATAATCATGAGAGAACCAAATTAATTTGAAAGATTTACATACAAACCACTAAATATGTAACATATCTAACACCTAAACTTTTATTTTTACATACATGCCACCTTACCTATGCATCACAAGGTGTATTTAACTTTTTTTTTCACGTTAAAAAGTTAGTATTTTTTATGGATATGAAAGATATGGATGGTATAAATGTAAAATATAAAATTTCTGTTTTAGACATGTAGATACATAAGAATTGAGTGGTTTATATGTAAAATATAAAGTTTCCAGCCCAATTTCAAATGATTAGGGCATTACGTTCAGAAGAAAATACGGACTTTGAGAAAGTAATTAAACCTCAAAAGTTGACTATGTTCAACTATTCATTTAACAGAATATTAAAGTCACTTTTTGACAGAAATGTTGTTTTAATGAGGATATTTTGAAGATTACCCTAACGGAGATTTTCAGTCCTTCAACGAAGTTGTCGTCAGGAAGGTGGCCGTGCAGAAAGTTTCAGAACTTTGGTAAAAGGCTGAAAACAGGGAAGATAGAAAAAACTAAGAATATACACGCAATGCCGGAGAAGAGAAGGCATCGTTGTTGGAGGAATCTTCGGGGGATAAGTGTTGGTGACTGAGAAGTAATTGGAGTCTGGGTTCAGGTTCGGGGTCGGTCGGGGTCGGGGTCGGTCGGGGTCGGGGTCGATACAACAATAATAAGTATTTATCTCACAAAGTGGGGTCGGTTATATGAATCCTTTTTCTCCAATGTGTCCTATTGAACATATTTTCATTTAATTGTAATAAATTAAGATCATTTTTTATACATTAAACCCAAGACTTTTTAGGTCTGCCTCTACCTTTTTAACAAAAGTCAAATCTAAAACATATACACTCCTAACTAGGAGTAATGAAAATTTTGTTTTAAAAACACTTGAAACAATTTTTATTTGTTTGTGCTTTTAAAAATGAAAACAAATCTGTTTAAAAGGAAGAAGATCAAAAACATCTAACCAAACTGATTTTTCTGTTTTTTTTTGTTTTTTTTTTGTTTTTTAAAAACAAAAACATAAAATAAAAACTGATTCCAAACACAAAAAAACCTAAAACTTGTTTTGAATGTTTCCAAAAATATGTCAATATTTTTTAAAAACAAAAAATAAAACGGAAATTTACATACATAGCACCCAATTCTTATGCATTTACTTATCTCACACCCAAACTTTGATTTTTACACCCTAAGCACCCTAACCTATGTATGAAAACGTGGATTATACTACGTGGATTATACTATTTCCACCTTATACTATTTCCACCTTTTCATAGATAAGAAAATGTGATCTAGATGTAAAAATCAAAATCAATTTGAGATAAGTAAATGCATAAGAATTGAGTGCTATGTATCTAAATTTCTCAAAATAACAAAAGGTAAAAAGCACACAAAAAATATATACATTTAAAAATAAAAGGAAAAAAAAACAAAGATGATCCCAGACAAGTCTTAAAAAATATAGAAAATAAAAAACAAAATTAATCCCAAATCGGGCCCAAACTTACGAGAAAATTTGTAGAACAAGATGAAACCAAAAGAGATCAGTTACAAAGTAACAAAAACAGTTTTGTGCACCTGGTGATCAAGAACTGTGGAATTACGCTCATTATTATTTACTTTAATTCTATTTAGTACTTGTTATATTTAATCTTAGTATAAAAAGGATAATTCCTTAATTATAAGTATTTATGTTTATTCCATAATTATAGGAATTACTTAATTGTAGGAAGATTTCTTTCCTCCTTTTTTATCTCTTGTACTCGCCTATTTATAGGTGAATTATCTATGTATTCAGTGAGAAAAAGAATTATTCAAAATTCAAATGGTATCAAAGCCATCAAAGGAAAGCCTCTCCCGCTTGGCTCGATCACGGCCCCTCTCTCCCGCGTTCGGCCTTCGCCGCCCTTGTTTGCGCCTGCCCCGATCGATCGCATCCGAGCGCCGCTCCTCGTCCGATCGATCGCGCTTCTCCCGCGATCGTCCGCACTTCTCCCGCATCGTCCGCATCGTGCGCTTCTCCCGCGATCTCCCGCATCCATGCTCTTCCGCAATCCCGCAAATCCCGCGATCTCCCGCATCGATCGCGATCGTCTGCGTCCGATCGGTAACGCCAACCCTTCTTCCGCAACCGAGCACAGTCAGTTCCAACCGTGCTCAATGACTAAGTACGGTCATGCCTGCAACTCCTCCATTAGTGATGTCACTTCTAACCACCCCTCCGCGGCTGGTTCTCTATTACCCAACAATTCAGACAATAATTTTGTCCTTATCACCAACCACAAACTCACTGGTCAGAATTACCTCCAATGATCGCAGTCAGTCATGATGTTCGTATACAGCAAAGGCAAAGATGACTACCTCACCGGTGATGCTCCAGCTCCGATGACGACAGATCCGTCATACAAGACTTGAAAATCCGAGAATAATATGGTTATGGCCTGGCTTGTTAACTCAACGGCACTTGATATTGGCGAAAATTTTTTTCTCTATGACACGCCTAAGGAAATCTGTGATGCTGCCCGTGAGACCTATTCTAGTGCGGACAATACAAGCGAACTATTTGTTGTTGAGACCATTCTTCATGACTTTCGTCAAGGTGACCTCTCCGTCACCCAATACTTCAATACTCTTACTCGGTATTGGCAGCAACTAGATCTATTCGAGGTGTACCCTTGGAAGTGTCCCGAAGACTGTCATATTTCACCAAATCATAGAACAGAAACGCACCTTCAAATTCCTTCTTGGTCTCAAATCTGAGTTTGACCAGACTCACTCACGAATTTTGAATTTGAAACCTCTTCCAACAATTCGTGAATCTTTCTTCGATATACGCCGCGAAGAGAGTCGGTAAAAGGTCATGTCAAGTGCTTCCTTGTCCACTACAACCCTCAACGGGTCTGCACTTGCTGCTCATATTCCATCAACAGACAACCGCCAACGCCAGGGCCGCCCTTGGAGTGACCACTGCCGCCGTTCTGGTCATACTCGAAATACGTGTTGGCGGATTCATGGCAGACCCGCCAATGGGAAACCCAAACAGGATAATCGGGCAACTGCCAGCACCACCGAAGCCTCTCCAGGAACGAGCCCATTCAGCGAAGAACAGATTCATGCCCTCCAGAAGATGCTCGGTCAGTTGTCACAAGTCCAGTCTACTAGTGTGGCATCGGGTGTCACCGGCCTTACTACCTATCAAGGTATTTGCCCATCCGCTTTCGTCTTGGATTCAACTTCTTCTCGCCCCTGGATTGTTGACTGAGGTGCCTCCGATCATATGACCGGGGATGTCTCCTTATTAATGGATTACCGGCCGTGTAATCCG
This sequence comes from Phalaenopsis equestris, assembly GCF_001263595.1. NCBI lineage: Eukaryota > Viridiplantae > Streptophyta > Magnoliopsida > Asparagales > Orchidaceae > Phalaenopsis > Phalaenopsis equestris. The sequence continues at coordinate 298,379 of NW_018164674.1, forward strand.
ACCCCGACCCTCACTATTCGGATTGCTGATGGATCAGCCTCCAAAATTATTGGTCTTGGTTTTGTCCTCATCTCTCCGGATTTATTCCTCACTTCTGTGCTTCATGTTCCTACTTTGGATTGCAATATGATCTCTATTAGTAATTTCACCCATGATTGTCATTGTGTTGCTAAATTTTTTCCATATGTTTGTGAATTTCAGGATTTGAAGTCGGGGAGGATGATTGACAGTGCTGAGTTGCGCAGTGGTCTCTATCTCCTCAACAAACCGTCTGTCAGTCTAGTCTCACCCACCGGTTGTATTCTAGTATCAATTCTATCTTGCTTAAATCCGTTTAGTACATCTGTATTTCATTCCAGCGTTAATAATGATAGTGAAATCATGCTACTTCATTATCGTTGAGGTCATCCCAACTTTATGTACCTAGAGAAACTGTTTCCTCATTTATTTATTAATAAAAGTCCTACCTCTTTTAATTGCGAATTTTGTCAACTTACCAAACACACTCGTACTTCATTTCCTCGATTATCATACAAACTCACTTGTCCCTTTTCTCTGATCCTGACGTCTGGGGTCCTTCTCGTGAAAAAAATATTGTTGGGGCCCAATGGTTCGTATCCTTTATTGATGATCACACACGGGTAACATGGATATGCGTGACAAATCCGAGGTAGGACTAATATTTCGTGCATTCTATCAAATGATACTCACTCAATTTGACACAAAAATCTAGGCCCTCAAAACAGATAATGCACGAGAGTTTTTCAACACCTCCCTAGGAACTTTTCTTACTCAACATGACATCCTTCACCTTAGCACGTGTGTTGATACTCAACAAAATGGGGTTGCCGAGCGAAAAAATCGTAGAATATTTTCATACTGGAAAGCTTCTAGAAGACAAGTCTGAGGTGCACCACATCACAATGGTCCCAAAATGTTATTGGGGCGAGACAACATTGACCACTGCCTACCTCATAAATCAGATGTCCTCTTGTATTTTGGGTTTCCGTAGTCCAATTGATGTCCTCCTTCGCTTCTTTCTTAATACTTGTACACTCTCTTCAGTTGTCCCTACCAAACTATTTGGTTGCTCCGTTTTTGTTCATATTCACAAACAACACCGCAGAAAATTAGACCCCAAATCTGTCAAATGCACATTCATAGGGTATTCGACCAACAATAAATGCTACAAATGTTATTGTCCTTCAACTAAAAAAATTTATAATTCTATGGATGTCACATTTTTTTAGAATCAATTATACTACCAAAGGTCTGTCATTCAGGGGGAGAGTAGTCGTAGTGAACAACAGCTCTGTGTTCCTTTACCAACTGACACGGGTCCCTCACCGACTGTCAAGCCTCCTCCACCTCCTATTCAACCTCTTCAGTCTACACAACCCACACCTTCTCCTATTCAACCTCCTCATTCTACACAACCCACTCCTTAGGAACTTCAGGTCTATACAAGACGAAACAGAACTGCTGAAAGAATAGAAAACCTAACACCGCTTCCAACTGCTGTCCATGAATATAATCCGACTCCAAAATCCTCTGAAACTCACTCAGGTACGGAATCTATAGACACAAGTGAATATGAGCTTACCCCGGCTGTGAAAGATGATTCTGATGTTCCTTGCACTCAACATCCTATTGCCAGATTTGTTTCATATGAGAGGATATCTCCTCCCTATCATGCATTTGTAACTGCTATTGACAGCATAAATGTTCTGAATTCTATTCAGGAAGCTCTCTCACGCCCGAAATGGAGAGAAGCTGTGAATGACGAAGTTGCTGCACTAGAAAAGAGTGGAACGTGGACTGTGTAGGATGCAGGTGGTTATTTACAATCAAGCCTCCTCCAAGGATACAAGACCAGTAGGATGCAGGTGGTTATTTACAATCAAATGTAAGACAGACGAAAGCATAGATCAGTTAAAAGTCTGGCTGGTTGCGAAAGGTTATACTCAGTCATACAGAATTGACTACTACGAGACATTTGCCCCAGTAGCCAAACTGAACTCCATTAGAATCCTACTCTCCATTGCAGCAAACCGAGACTGGCCCCTTATGCAACTTGATGTCAAAAATGCATTCTTTAATGGAGATGTTGAAAAGAATGTATACATGGATTTATCGTCTGGTCTTGAAGGGTCCTTGCCTAGTGGCAAAGTATGCAAGCTCCAAAAATCTCTGTATGGTCTCAAACAATCTCCCCGTGCTTGGTTTGCCCGATTCACCAATTCAGTAATCAAGTGCGGTTATACTCAAAGCCAGGTTGATCATACAATGTTCACAAAAAGATCCGAGAAGAAGATTGTTGTACTTATTGTGTATGTTGATGACATCATTCTTACCGGTGATCACAATGAAGAATTGACAAAGCTGAAGAAGTTTCTAGC
>NW_018164674.1:301134-320604 GCF_001263595.1 Phalaenopsis equestris
TTTACTGATGCAGACTGGGCAGGAGATATATCCACCCGACGATCAACCTCTGGGTATTGCACGTATGTATGCGGCAATCTAGTGACATGGAGAAGTAAGAAGCAATCGGTGGTATCTCGGAGTAGCACAGAAGCAGAATACAGAGCACTGGCACTTGGAATCTGTGAAGGAATGTGGATCAAAAGATTTCTCAATGAGCTTGAAATTATGGGAGAAAATTCTATCAAGATGTTCTGTGACAATCAAGCTACAATTAGCATCGCAAAGACTCTTATTCATCATGACCGAACGAAACACATTGAGATTGATCGGAACTTCATTTCAGAGAAGGTGGACAATGGAATCATTGAATTGGTCTATACTCCTAGAGACCAAACCGCAGACATTCTCACCAAGGCTCTCCCTAAATCCAGTTTTGATGAGCTAACCAACAAGTTGGACATGTACAATCTGTACAACCCACCTTAAGGGGGAGTGTGGAATTACGCTCATTATTATTTACTTTAATTCTATTTAGTACTTGCTATATTTAGTCATAGTATAAAAAAGGTAATTCCTTAAGTATAGGTATTTATGTTTATTCCATAATTATAGGAATTACTTAATTGTAGGAAGATTTCTTTCCTCCTTTTTTATCTCTTGTACTCGCCTATTTATAGGTGAATTATCTATGTATTCAGTGAGAAAAAGAATTATTCAAAATTCACAAGAACCAATCATGAATCAATAAAGAATAAGAATAATGTTGTACAATCTAATGGTTTTTTTTAACATGTTAGATTAATAGACAATATATGTTGTAATTAACATGAATACTAATTTTAAAATAGTTACAACAAAACGGATAGCAATATTTATTACAAACAGCACACCTGAAGGCAAACTAATTGCGAGTCACCTTGCACCCGGATATGCTTGAAGCCTCTCATGAGAGCATATTTCATGCCCAAAATCAAGGCGCGGTATTCAGCCACATTATTAGTTGCAATACCCAAGCCTTCACGAACATGAGAAATCTTCACATACAATGAGGAAAAAAGCTATATTATTACAAGATTCAACTTCACAAAATAATATTAAAAAAATAGTGGGGATTTTATGGTAAAAGCTGCCTACCACATTCCCATCTTCTGTTCTCAGTACTGCTCCAGCACCAGCCTTTCCAGGATTTCCTTTAGAAGCGCCATCAAATTCAACAATGCAGGTCATCTGCACGTTTATGAAAATTATGAAAGGCATTTAAATACATACCACCCAATTCCTATGAATATATATATATATATATATATATATATTGTGGGCACATGAAGCTTTCTTCTAGCATTGAGAAAGAAAAATTATCTTTGCAAGATTACAACTGTAATTTGAGAATTTTAACGAGCATTAGAAATTTGCGTTGAAGTACATTTTTTAACTACATTTACACATGCTCATAGTTGTCAATAAATACAACATAATAGAGAAAAGGAGGTGGCAAGGAGATGAGCCGGACCATTTGTTGCCATTTCTCAGGGCGATGGCAAATGTTTCATGAAATCTGGTTAGCCAAGCTAACTCAGATATTTAACATAAGGTTTTTAAAAAATAAAGAAAACTGAATATAATATTAGTTATGTGATTTCCATAAAAACAGAGGAATTTTTAGGAACACCTCAAAACCAGTGTAAACTTATCACATGGCATGCAATAATGCAATATTACTACTCTTCCATTGTCTTTTAAATGGGGCAAAAGTATCAGCTTTTTTTGCATCAATTTACAAAACTGAACCTGAATTTGTCCATAAGATACTTTTATATTTGTCCATCTATCTCACTTAAACTGTTCTTCATGTCCCGACACCTTTTGATGACCGGCTAAAAATATGAACAGGCATGTTATTCTTGGATTGAAAATGAATGTTCAATTCCTCCTCCTTAACTTAGAGCTATTAGCAGAAAGAAATGACAATTGTGATTCTACCGCATGGCCCCTATGGATTACCAAATCAGCCCCAATTCTGCTATGTTATATGAGTCTTCACTAGCTCCAGGTTTAATGATATTACTGCTCGCTCGTACTCAAACTTAAAAAAACCTACGAACAAAAATTCTCAAAAGCTCATCATCTCATGTGGACATTAAGCCTACTCAGAATACCTAATAGAAGGCAACATATGGTTTATTAAGCAAGGTTTTTGGATGTTACGACTCAAAGATCTCTGATGTTAAACAAATAAAATGCACAGTAGACTCGATATGAACCAGAAGATATTGAAGAAGTATACCTCCATAACCCAACCATGCAACACTCAATTTTATAAAATTCACACAGTTCTCCGTGCCCAGTCTTTGTATCTTACCATGTTCTTGTGTCCCTCTATGTCAATCATTGACAATAGCAATCACTAAAATATCAATATCTTCAATAGTAAAATAACTCACAAGTTTATTGCCAGGCTGAGCCTCAGTATTAGGAGCCAAATTGAAAAGCTTGTTTGATAATGAAATTGGCATGTCACTAGAGCCAGCATTCCCCTTTAGGACAACAACAATAATGATTTAGCATAAGCAAAAAAGGAAAAGTTTAAAACCTAAAAATTTTGAGGAAAAAAAAAATCTCAAAAACTCATCACTTCAACTTAAAATCAATATGCATCCCAGGAACGATAAACCAAAAAAATTTTAGCTTACGCATCTCAAAAATTTGAGGAAGCATAATCAAAATTGCGATGCATGAGTAAAAAAAATTTCTCATCATTGCCCCTATGCCTTTATAATTACTATAGTAGTTTTTGCTAAGCTAAGTGATTGAATGATTATACCATGATAATTTTATAGTGATTAATGATACTTCATATTAACATCGTGTCTCTTGGAAATTAGACGTTGAATTATAAGAAAAGAAAATATTGTAGTTATGATTTGCTCGTTGTCATAGCTATAATGCATACCATAAATTGCCTCATGAAACATTTTAATAGATAAAAGAGGGCAATTAATAGGCTCGCTCGTGTCATTATTTTTGTAGGGATACTTTAAATTTGGTTCTTTAAAATACTTTTATAATTTTGCATTGTTCATTTTGGGTTGGCTTGAGCTCCATTTAAAGCAACCACTTATTATTTTCTCGACTTTTCAGAGGAGTTATTTTCAAGTTATTCAAACTTTGGGGAAGAATTTCCTTATATTCTTGAAGAGATAGAGAGAGGGTGTTGTTCATGCTGAAGCCCCGATCTCCGACACCATTGAAAATAAGCAGTCAAAGTCCTCTTTCGTTGCTATTCAGCATTGTCAACCAGCAATAGTCGGTTACAGGAAGGATCCAAGTTATCATTATTCTCTTTTGAAGAACGGGTGATTTGTTGGTTGCCTTTTTGGTCTACTACCACAGCTTCCGGTTGAGGGCAGCAAGGCTTTAAGACGGGTGTCAAAGTTGTAAAACAAGGTAACCCAAGCAGTTGAGGCTAGTAGCCATAAACAAAGTGCCTTTCAGGGAATTTAGATAGGTAGCATCACTTGGCACTTCATGCAAGAAAGGTTTTAAAAGTAGTTTAGGCGGTGGCTTTGATGAGGGTTGTAAAAATATTCATCGTTCACGAATAGTTCAAGTTCGGCATGCTAAGTAGCCCGTATTCACTTCATCCGTTAAACATATGAGCCAAGCATAAATAGTTTACTTGAGCTAGATTTATAAAAAAACCTAGCATAAATAAATTTTTGTTAGATTATTCGGATTGATTTAGCTCGAATTCATTGAATAATTAAATAAATTAAAAATAATATTATAATATTGTTATAAAAGTTTTTTACATTATATTTAAAAAAAAGTCAAATGTTAATGTTTTTTAAATCATTCGAGCTAATTTTGAGCAAAGCATCCGAGCCAAAAAGAACAACCATATTTGAATTGAGCCTAAAACGTGTTATCTACGAACATTTCAAACACAAGCCCGTTTCAAACACACAAAAAAAAAAAAAATAACAAAAAAAAAAATAAAAAAATAAATAAAAATCAAACCAGTCGAATACCAACATAAAAAAAAAAAAATAAATAAATAAAAATCAAACCAGTCGAATACCAACATGCACTGGACTCAGTCAAACTCAGCTCATTTACAACTATTGCCTTGGCCAACAACAACACAGTTCCCTAGCCTATAGAAATTGCTAGGAGTAGAAAACTAGGACCGCACTTTCAAGCACAACAACATTCTAAACAACAAAATTTCTTTGTAGGAGCAAGGTTCTTGATGGAGTTTATTCTTGTGGAAAAATCTTTGTAATCTTTAATTTATTATTTCTCATTATCAAGTAGTTCTATAGGATTTTTGATGTTGTTTTGTTTTAACAGATTATTATTAATTTGGTTGAATATTAAATTGATATTTATTTTAAAAAGTAAAATTATCAAATAGGATTGAAATAAGCCCGAAGAAAAGTTAACATCCATGAAACATAATAAATCAATATATCTATAAGCATCATTCTCCCAAGAAAAAGTTATAGATAAATATCAAAAGAACACCCACAAATGTATAGATGAATAAATAAAACATATTCTGAAGAAAAGTTAACGTCCATAAAATATAAAACATAGACACATTTCTTGCTTCTCGTTATTAATGTGTTTTTTTCATTTTATTTTACTTCTAATTATCTTGGTCCTAAGTGTATTTTATTTTACCAATATAAAAGATATGATTTACCAAACAATCTATAGACTTAAGGCTACTGCAACAAATAACTCATTTTTTGAAATTTTAAGTCATATTTATTGATTCGCAAATTAGAATTTTAGATTATGAAATCTTAAAATTTTAGCCACAACATAAGCTAAATTCTCGCAAATTTTTTTATTCCAATATGAAGAATCCCACAGTTTCAACTCCTCAACATCTCTTATACTTCAACAAGTGTTTTAATAGACTCTTATGCTTTAGAGGTGCAACGTTCTTGAGATCAATGCTTCAAAAGAGTGATGTAGTGCCAGCACAAAGGCCAAGGGCAAAGTCTCAAACCAAGGCATTATATCAAGATTTTGGCTCTTCATAATGCATAACTCTCTAAAAAGGCCCATAATTTATACCTAATCACTCCTAGAAAACAACTAAAATGCTTAATTTAAAATAGCTTGATGGGTAGGTCGGTGATACTACTTAAGAAGGTGAAGATATTGAAAGATGCTAATTTCAAATTAGCTCTACCTGCCTTACATAAATTAGTCAAATTTTGTTGTTTTTAGCAGCTTTAAATTCTAAAATATTTTTCTTAATTTCTTTCCCATTGTATTAGGACATCACATCAATACATGTAATAGTATTTTATTGGCTCTAAAATCTTTTCAAACTAGTTTAGGATTGAAATAAGCCTATAATGAGACCTCACTTTGTACTTCAGATTTCACTGATGCTGTTAGATAGGGCTGCTTTACAAGTTTTATGAACCAAAGTTAGTGGTTGAACATAAACATTTATTTTGTAACAGCATAAAAGTTTAAAAATGGAGTGAAAGAAGTTGGACGTTATTTGATCAGATAATGTAATACTTCATGTAATGAACACACATAATACTGTAAATTCATCGCAAGAATCCTCAAGACTTTCACAGAAAAATGTGAAGAAAGATAAAGTGAACCAAAAATTGTGAGGATAAGGATGCTTAGAAGCATAATTTGATGGAATGAACTTGATTGTGAAAGTTTGAACCTTATCATGCTGTACTTTTTCCACCTTTAACTTATACTTTAAGAGCACATTAGATTCTTTTATGTTAAAAATGCCATATGTTTTGACAATCATATTTTTTTTCTTCTGTTTTATATGCATAATGCACGCCATTATAACTAGCTAATAGTTATCTAAAATAGTTCTTCTCAAAGCCCAAAAACAAAGAAAGAAATAAATTGCACAAAATAAATATGATAATTTGAAATATAAAAGTTCCTCAGTTAGAAAACAATAGCAGTCACTAAAATATAAAAAGCATTCGCTTTGCAACTTACAGTTTTGTTATTTATTGGCAGGCCTTCAGCACTGGAAACTGTTTTAGAAAATTTATTTGTTGGTGCAGTTGGCTTGTCGCTAGAGCCAGCAATCCCCTGTAGATTAATAGCTCTTGAGGAATAGCGTGCCCAAAAAAGAAAAATTCAAAATCCAGAATGACTAAAGAAATAGAACTAAGATAAATCTCCAAAAACAGATTCACATAACCTAAAATAGATGATCATCTTAAGTATGAGTAAATAGACAATTGGCGCATTTACATACATGCCACACAATTCCTACATATTTACATATATAACAACTAAACATTCATATTTCCATGCATACCACTCAAATCTTTAACAACACATCAAAAACACCGCCATCTCTATCTTTTAAAAGTAAAATATATCTTTTCATGTAAAGATTTATGACATCAAGGTGTTGTAAGTGTAGATATGTAAATACAAAGGAATTGTGTGGCATGTATGTAAATTTCCCTAAATAATTTTACCATATGCATCTCAGAACTTTGAGCTGGCATGATCAATCGAGATCCAAGGAGTAAATTTGTTTGTTGATTGTATAATTATCAAAAATATAAATATGTAGCTAAAAGTTAATAATTGCCAGAGCTAGAATAAAAATCAAAACGTTGCCAACAATATTTTTGAACTAAGTATATATACAAAATGTCTAGCCATGCACTTCATTTGATTCAGGTAACACTTGCAATGCCAATCACTGCAATAATTCAGTACTTTCAGTAATGATGATTATACTCTTTTCAAATGATGGTGGGTAATATTGTTAAATGTTTAATTTAAGTTTGCATTTTCAATTATGTTACTTGTTAAATTCTGTTGAAGAATTTGAAATGACGTAAATAAATGTGAAATCATAAGTTCTCTTGATTATACCAATAGAGATCATACAAGATATTAGCTTTATATTCTAACTTCTAAGATTGCCACCATTTTACTCGGTTATTTCTGGGTTTTAAGAGTTCCAGATGATTGTAGAGGTGATCATCAAGTATACTTATGATTGAATATTATTCATTTGATTAACAGGAAATTTTTTATCTACACTTCTATAATAGTTTGTACAATGTGATGGGGGTACTTCTATAAGACTTGTCTCCAAAAGTAATTTTGGAGGCGGCCTAATATTCATACCAATTGTAACACTCCAATTGATACTATGTGAGATATTGGTCATTTAAACATAACCAAACTCATACTAGGTTGAACCTCACAACTTATCCTTAGTGCAATTTTCAAGTTGGCCACCCATCATTAGGACCACTTCATTACAAGAATACTTGATTATATAAGAGAAATTTATATACGGAGCACACAATTCCTATGTATTTACATATCTCACAACTAAATTTTCATATTCACATGCATATGCATAGCACTTTGGTGCTTTACATAGCACTTTGGTGCTTTAAACCTATGCATGAAAGGTGTATTTAACTTTTAAAAAGTAGTAGTAGTGATATTTTTATATGATATTAAAGTTTTGAGAGCTATGTGTGTAAATATTGAATTTTAGGTGTGAGAGATGTAAATACATAAGAATTGTGTGCTATGTATGTAAATGTCCCATTATAGAATTCTCAAAGAAACTCCACCTATCATCAGCATATTTCGGCCTAACCCCTTCTATAGCTTAAAAACAGTTCCCAACTTTTTGATGCAAAATTTGATTTATAAAAGTCTGTCATTTGTTACTACTTTTAAAAAGTGTTAACAGTGTTCGAACAACCATCTTTAGACTCAAAATGTCATGACTTTGCCCTAAAGTAGTAACCTTGAACTATCGATAGAGTATTTAATCTTGAAATGAAATATATGATGGCATGATTCGATTTAGATATACATTTTTTTGGCAAAAGTGACGCAAATATTGCTAATACTAATATTAAAACACGTTGACATGGAAACAAGTTTTAATCATATTGCTTATAGAATGATTGCTATAGCATTTGCTCATGATATAATATAATAAATATGCAAGTTTGTATGTGATGGATGTGAAGGTTTATGCCACACTCTTGTTAGAATAATTAATTAGTCAGGCGCACAGATCTACAGAATGTTATGATAAACTAGCCGGCTATAAATATATAGAGCATAGAATTGCATATGGATGTGTCAGCATAGAAATACAATAACTACTACTTTCATATGTCATGAACTGAATATAAATTAGTGTGAATTAATTAGAATTGATTATTCAAAGCAAGTAGCATGATATTTGTTGCATTAGCATATTCTGTTAATCGTACGATTATATCCTACAGGTCGCCATTTATGCTATATAATAAATATAAGTTATAGTTTAGGTTCACCTGGAAAGCTCAATTATTGTTAATTTTTCCCTTAGCAGGTCCTACTATTAATGGACCAAATAACAGAAGTAAATTTTTCAGCAATAGTTATTTTTTTTGGTTTGATGTTTACTCGTCCAATAGTAACAGCAGTTCTTTATTTGAAAATTTATCTAGGTTTATGGGTTAGATATAAAGATATATAATTCTTCTTTTTTTTATAATTAATAAAATATTGTTAAATTTTTTATTTATTCAAAAAACTTTGATGGCAAACATTTTATGATTATTTAGACTTCTGCACGAATCATTTTCTCTTAAATTCACAATTACTTGAATTTAGCTCTTAAGATTTGACTTGCGAGCTGAGATTAAATCCCATCAGATTGTCTCATGTTGTCCCAAGGTATCCCCTTTTAAACCCGAAGAATGGATGAATGATATAAAACTCCATATTTTGTATTAAATCCACCTTGAATTTTGTTAGGTTAGGTTACAGTGATATATTCCTTCAATTTTTTTACTTAATAATAACTATACTAAAGGTTTCATTATAATGGCGCCAAAGGGATGAGGGGTGTCGTTGGCACTAGTGATAACGAAATAGCTACTAAAGGAGTTCCTTCCATCCCTACAGTTCTCCATTTATACTAGTTGTAATGAAGTTATAGCTCAAACTATTTAGAGTGCTAGAGCCCAACTCCAAAAATGGTTGCCCTGGTCGAAAATGTGATGTGAAATACCATAAATGCCTTAAGAAGTTAATATTGTCGATCAAGTTGCTCAAACCATTTAAGAAATTTAACAAACAATTTAGTTAGCATAATAAATAACTATAAATAAACTGGCCACCACAAGAACTCAGGAGAATCAACTGGTAATAGATGCACAAACAACTCCAATGAGTTCGAGTAGGATTGAAGTTTCATATATTGTACAAAATGGTGAAGAGGTGATAATTAGAGTTATGAGTAGCTCTTGAAAAAACATCCTCCTACATTCCAAAAAACAATAAAACTATAGAATATGATGGTTAGCTCATGAAAAAGATAATAGAGGGCTTTGAAGTGCCCTAAAATCTGACTGTTGGGAAACCCATAAAAACTTTAGATCTGATGTAATGATTCATTGGGTAGGGTATAAGAAACTATTCTCGGAGCATCATTTTCCATGATGCAAAACACAATGCTCGTGTGCTTCCATACTTGCTTGAAGTTGGTTTGAATAAAATCGCTCCGATGATGTAAACCAAATTAATTGAATCCTGTTCAACGAAGTCAAACTATATATAAAAGCTTTAAAAATAGTTTCTCAAACTCGGCCTAAAAAGCACTCTATTGCCTTCAAATCTATTGTGATGATGGATTTCGTAAGAATCATTAACAACTTTTTGAAGCTAAAATATCATTAAATCCATCTCAAAGTATCACGACTCGGCCCTAGGCTTAATGAAGACGGGAACGGACAGTCGGACGGTGAAAATCAATTCTCTGTTATTTTAATTCTATTAATAACAATTTAATATTCAAATAATACATAAAAGAGCTACTAAAATACACAATTAAAATTAACAAGTAAAAATTGTACCTTTCTTGTTATTGCTCTTGTTTCTTCTATATACTTATTCATATTCTATTCATTTTGTTCAAATGTTTAAAATCTAAAAATAATACTAAAATAATATAATGAGTTATTTAAAGAAAACCCAGAAGTAATCACACTTCTGAGCTACAATAATCCAAAAAGAAGAATTCAATATGTATGCAAGTGTATAAAAAATCTTATAAAGTACTGGTCCTTCATATTTTATAAACAATCTGCTATATATATATATATGTATATATACTTATAAGCATTCTAATATATGTTAATGCATGCATCAATGATTATTTCTAAATGAACATACTCAATCTTCTATAAACATTTAATTTAACTTTACTTTTATTTTATACTTTACATACACGTCTCTGTGAGGATTACAGTCAACAAGTCTTACACATCCTTGGTCAATATTACCCTGTAGGCTCCCGTAAGCACAACGATTAACGATCTACACATTACAATTATCTAAGGTGGAAGACCTCTACCTGCGTCTAGCTGATATTATCCCGTCAACACAGTGATTAGTAATGTAAACTTTACAATTTTTTTGGGAGGTAAGCTTCGGTCTACTCGCCCCTGAACAATATTATATCGTCGAAACAGCGGTTAGTGAACTAACCATCATAATTGTTTGGGGTAGTATAAAAACTCTACGGGCACAAGTACACTCGCATCCCTTGTCTGTACAATTAGGGGGTGAAATCCCCCTCTGAACATACACATACAAGCATTTATATATAAGTTATTTCATTCTTCATAGCATACATCATTCTAAAAAATCTTTATGCATCTACTAAGATGCATACTTATTCTGCTGTGTAACTATTCATCATGCATAAATTTCATAACATTCATATATTTATCTCATGTATATCTTTATTACATGACTATCTAACACGTCTATCTTACATATAATGTTTATCAAAATATCATCCATCTCATGTATATCTTTCATGCAAGCACATATTTTCCTATCATGCTTATCATGCATATTTTTTCCTATCTAGCAATATGAAAAATCTATTGCAATATAAATCTAATTGAACTAAAACATACATTCTAAAATTTAAAAAAAATTACTGGAATTTAGAAATATAATTACTCGCCTCAGTTTTCATGCTAAAGTTTTAAACTTTGCTAGCTAGCTGGAGGTTGCGGTGGTTTTTTACGTTGGGATTAATAACCTATAAAACATAATATTAAAATTTAAGACTCAAATAATTTCTGTTAATCAAATTAATCTTCTTAAATTACCATAATATTACTTTACCTGAATTTACGGAATCTTTTTACAATGAATTTCAACAGTCACCTCAAGTTTGCCGCCTCAGACAAATAACCTGAAATCCGCAATCAACTTAGGATTGAAAGGTATCTTGGCTCATAAAGTAATTTAATCGCTAAAACACATCTTAAATAGCCTTCTCGGCAACCAGATCTTCTCCAAAGCGATTAAATCCTCTTCTCTCTTCTTCCTATCTTAAACTCCTCTTTCCTTCACTGAATTCATGCCAAAATACCTTACGAAGCTCGCAAACCACATTCGACACTTTCAACATATGATCAGCACCTCCGACGACTACCAAAAATGAAAAATGCACAAAAAATGACGCAAACCTCAAAATGGAAGCAAGAGAGAAAATGAAACTCTCAAAAAGTACGACATAAAATACCCCGGAGCCCCCCTAAAATACAAATTGTGGCACTCTACGGGCCGCCCAGTTGCCGATCGCGGCTCTGCTACAGTGTAGAGTCGCATAGAAGCTTGTGGGAAAAGAAGGAATCAGGAGAACCTCTCATGCAGGTGAAACCGAGAGAAAAGGGAGATGGGGAGTGAATCATGGCTTACCAGATTGCCGCTCATCCCTACTGCTCGCATCTGTGGGCTTGCTGTGCTCACAGCTTCTGTGAGGAGCTTCTGTCGAATGAAATCGAGAGGGAGAAAGAAATGTAAACCTCAAGCCTTATTCAACCAAACGAAGGATTAAAAGGAGAAGGAATGTCGACTGGCTACAATGTAGGATTAGGGATTAATTAAGTTTAATTAAACTTATAACTTCAACATTTTATATCTTACAAACCATTCATAATTTACATATAGTGGAATTAGTCAATTTTTTGTGTAGAATTTTATAAAATTATTTCAATTGAAATCCGAATGGTGCGAAAATTTAGGTGCATTTTATGTTGTCAAAATTTAATCAGATTTCTCAAAAATTGATTATTACACAAAGTCTCTTCTCAAAATCATAAATACAAAAAACACATTATTTAAGTTCTATTTCATTGAATATAAGAGAACAAGTCCTCAATAATTGCTCTACATCTTAACTTATATGTCCTCCAACATCTTGTATAAAAGTGGAATTTCAATCCCACAAATCATCAACAACCTTATGAAGCTAAAAGGCAATCATATGCGCCTCAAAGTCTCGTTAAAATCATGAATACAAGTATCATATTCTATAAGAACAATTATTTCATTGAATATAAGAGGAGTCCCCAATTATTCTCGCATAATTTGATTATCTCTCATCTGCTAGCTTATCCATAATTTGATTCATCTCTCGATAACCCTGTGAAATTGCAATCCCTATTCGTTGAAAAAACTAAATTATATCGATTCACAAAGTATTAAAGCACGTTATGCTGGCTAATTCACTTGAATTTCTATAGTGATCGATTTGCTTATAATCACGCATTGTATTAGTTAAGTCGTTTATTGAATTGCTCGAAAAGCTTGAGTAATTTTAGTGACAATGTTAGCTTGCAAGGCTTTCGTGGCATTTCACATCATATAACAGCAGTCACATAAAAACTAAGGCTACAACAATACCAAAAGCTTTAAAGTAAGTCCAAGATTCCTACAAGAATAAAAAACTCCACTAACCTAAAAAAAAATCAAAATGATTTAAAATAAAACCTAACATTTGATATCACTCAATCAAACCCTAGTTCCAGAAGCTAGTGCATCCCAATGATATCGAGCATGATAAAGAGAATTGATCTCAATACACAAGCCACATGAGCTAAGATCAAGTGAAGTGGTTTCACAACAAGCTTTTATCCCGCTAAGTGGAATCGGCTACATGAATCATTTTTCTCCATTGCGTCCTATTGAGTATCATATTTTCATTTAATTCTAACATCTAAAATTTTTTTGTACAATATGTTGCCTTTTTAGGTCTGCCTCGGCCTTTCTTGACATAAGTGAAATCTAAAACATCTACTCTCTTAAAAGGATCATCAGATGGTCAATGTTTACTGTGACCAAACCATCTAAGATGACTCTTTCTAATCTTGTCCGCCATTGGAGTTACACCAACCCTATCAGGAATATATTCATTTCGCATTGTCTCTTAGTGTCAGGCCACTCATCCACCTAAGCATTCTCATAAGTGAAATAGATTCACAATTAAGGAAAAAAAATTCATATAAAAATATTTGCAAATGAACTATAACCATAAAATAATTAAAAATTGATTTTATTTAACCAATATAATCTTTAACAATATTTTATCAACTAATAAACAAGTTGACAACTACGACCCCTAAGTTACATTTTCAAATAAACAACTAACATTAAAAAAATAAATAACAAATCTAAAAATTAACTATTGTTGAAGAACCTACTCTTTTAGCGTCCACCAATCAACCTAGTAGGACATGTTAAAAGAAAAAAATTAGCAGTAAATGAGTTTGACAAGAATACTTAATAAATAAATTTTATTTAATAAAGAATACATGATGAGACACAAGATATTGACTATGAATAACAAAGGGTATGATAAATATGGCATATTAATATAACAAATTTCATTATAGTACTAAATTATAATAATATTACATAAAATGAATAGCCAAAATGTTAACTAAATCTATAACGATATAATGTATAATCCTTCATATGATAACAACAATAAATGATTCTACACGATAATGAATGCATGTAAAACGACAATAATCAAGTTCATGAAGATAAACAAAAATGACTCATCAAGAAGTATAATAATACTATTTTACATATATGATTTCATAATACCCAAAACAAAAGGAAAATTTTCACCAACTCAAAGAAATCCAATGACAACCAAAAGAGCTGTAAATCATAAATCTGTTAGCCCGATTAGCCAATCATATCAACAAGAGGGCACCAATGACATTTAGACCTATAGCAAGTGCATGCATATTATATATTGCATCATGAGCAAAAATATAACAATTATTTTATAAGAAATATGATCAAAGTTTATTGGATATCAATAAATTTTAATATAAGTGTAAGTAATATTTGCCATTTTATCAAAATAATGTACATGTAAAACAAGTTATTCCATTATATATTTCATTTCAAAATTAAAAAATTTATGCAACAATTTTTAAGACAATGCTAAGTACACAATGAGGTAAATCAATGATCATAAAACTTTTAGAAATGTGCAAGGCAAGATTGAACATGGAATTGGTGAATTTCAACCTATTAAGTGTCCAAATAAACATAAATCGAGTGTCAAGGATGATGACTAAACAAAAAATATGTGTTTCCCCTTTAAGAAATAAAGCTTACCAAATGTGACACTTAAAACCAACACTATTGGAATTCAAAGATACAACACATCACTATTTCCAGTATCACCAACTCATCATCAATAGCCTTATCCCAAATACTTATGTAAGGGATTATGAATCCACATTGTTTATTCATTCTTGAAAGGAGTAATTTGATTTATTAAATATATTCTTCACAAATCATTTTGCTAGATATAAATAGGCATTGGTTCTCCTTTATTTTGAGCCATATGAGTGCCTTTAGGTTGATAAAGAAATAATTTAGCTTCAGCTTCCGTATCACAATCAATTTGAAGAACTCTTGTACTTTATCCTTGAAAGTTCATTTGAAATAGGCCAATTAGTATTATGCTTACACTTGGCCTTCAAGGTTGCAGCCTATGATTGTGAGCTGCAATCAATTGGGTTATTTATAGTTGTAAAGAGTTAATATATTTTGATTCCTTGGCAAAAAAAAATTTAACCCAGTGAACACTGAATAGAAGCATATCACCATCAATTTGATGCTCCCCCAACTTGAGTGGATTTCGCAATGATGAAGAATGACAGCAACAATATTATACTCAAAAAGCCAAGATTTTTTGAGAAGTTATTTCAAATAAGTATCGATGTCCTATAAAGCTCCCCAAAGCTGATAGGTAAGACAAGGATTCAAAGGTTCTCTACAAGCAGAAGTTTCTCATTTCTAAAATATTAATGAAAATCGATGAATTCAAACCTTTGATGAAGACAAAAAACAATATAAGGCCACTTATATATCATAGAACGGAACATTACAGATATTACCATAGCGAATGTCATATACATTCCCATATCAAATCTAAAGCAGCATAAAATTAGGACCAAGCAGCTAAATTTACCAATGTTGATCTTTAATAGCAAGCAAAGCAACTTAAAACACAAAAAACAACCAAATACTAACCACTTCTTGTGATCTCTTCTGGGCAGAAGGCCCTTTTGGCGTCTTGTCAACCAAAAATGCCAGTCCATCTGGTTGCTGCTAAAACAAGTTGAGTAAATAATATTGAATTAAAGAAAGGGCAAACAATGAGCTTGCATGGTAGAGTAATGGTTACTGCATACACCAAGAAGAAGACCATGCTAAGTGCAATGACCAAATTTAATGTTAACATTGCAAGCAAAAATAACTAAGATATATCAAAGAAAAAACTATGACCCTATTACAGACAAATGCTGTCGCAGATATCCAGTTCCATTTTTTTATGAACACAACAAGCAATTAAAACTTATTTAATTCACTATTTTAAATACATAACAATGCACATCAAGCAGCTGAGTGATTTTTTTATTGAGAAAGGCATAAAATGGCACATAATGGCACCTAGTTGTTCAAAAATTGCATTTCAAACACGATGATCTCCTGCAGTGAAGTAAGAACTGTGAAGCCGGCAATGGAAGAGACGAAAGGTGCTTTAGCTAATACTGTAACAATTGAGAAGTCCAAAAAAAAATGACAAAAATGACCAAATCAAAAGATGTTCTAACTGGCTTCTCCAACCTTTTCTTACAGTCATAGAGCTTAAGGGCTTGTTTGGGGCAGCTTATTGGGGTGCGGTGGCGGTATGAAAACGCCTTAGAGGTGTTTGAAAGATACGTTCGACGCAGATTATAGTGGCGGTATGAAAACGCCGTAGAGGTGTTTGAAAGATACGTTCGACGCAGATTATTGATGCCGCTCGGACGCACTTACATTGCTGCCGCTTGGACGCACTTACAAGATTTCTTAATAGAAGGCGAAGCGGGGAAGGAGTCGCGTCCTGCGTCTGCTTCCCGCATTAGCGTGAAAAATTCCTCCTGTGCCCCCTTGCCCTCGTTGATTCCTTCGTCTCTTGGGCACGGGGTGGCCCTCTCACCAAGCGAAGAGGAAGTTTCAGTTTCCTGAATGGCGCAAACAGGCTTACCTTCCTCGATGCTCGATGGTTTCTGGTTTCTAGTAGGAGCGGAGCGGATCTGAAGAATGAGAGAGACGGTAGTTTCGGTAATCACTGTAAACCGCAATCCCATCGTTGCCTTCCCAGCTCGCTCTAATGGCGACTGTATGCGAAGGTTCGTTCACGAAGGCGATCTTTTTGGGCAAAACCGGAGGGGGAATGACATAAGCGAGGGTTTGGGACAGAGGGGAGCGACATGAGCGAGGGTTTGGGACAAAGATGGGAAGTTTTGAGAAAATAAATTTATATATCATAATTAATTATATCATAATTTTAAGTTTTGGGTGAAATCGGGAGGGGGAGTGACATAAGCGAGGGTTTGGGGCAGAGGGGAGTGACATAAGCGAGGGTTTAGGGCAGAGATGGGAAGTTTTGAGAAAATAACTTTATATTTTATAATTAATTATATCATAATTTTAAGAATCAATAATTAATTATATCAAAATTTTAATTATAACTAATTTAAGAATCTATAATTAATTTGTATATCATCAATTTAAATATAATAGACAAATTTGATTATAATAGACAAATTTGTATGTAATTACTTAATATTTGATTAATGAATAAAAATATATCAAAATTTTAAGTTATTTAATAAATTTCTTAAGTTATTTAATAAATTTTAAGTTATTTAATAAATTTCTAAGATATTTCTCATTTATGTAATTAATAATTGATTTATCAAAATTTATTAGCTATTAAGTTAATAGTTTATAAAAAATTTAAATTATTACATACAGTTTTGTTACAAACAGTTTCACCAAACAGAGACAGAATGATCATTTATCCAACAACAACTATCAATAAGTTATTCTAAATAAGCTCCCCCAAACAGTAAGCTATCTTATTCTGATAATCTGCAGATTATCAGATTATCAAAATAATCTGCTTATCAGTAGATTATAAATAATCAACAGCTGCTCCAAACATACCCTAAGAAAAACTTGCAAAAGATGTTTAGAATGAGCATCTTTAAAGACAGATCCCTCATTCTTCTTTCTTCTAGTGACCTATTATATCAAACTCTTTGTTAAGCTTGAATAAGATTAGACAAAAGAAACAAAAAAATTCAAAAAGCATTCCATGTCCATGTCAGATCTGAGCACCGACACAATCAGATCGAGAGTCGACAAGGATGGGAAATGCAGTTGTATCAATTTTAGTAAATTTCCTTCATATGTTAGATAAGAATTGGATGTCCTAGAGCCCATTTTATTAAGTTCAGTTGTCAATAGAACAATGTACTCATACTTTCATGGTTCATTTGAAAAGTATTTTGTTTAATTATTTTTGAGCAATGCAATATTTAAATCATGTCTGCTCACTGATGCTACTGTTGCCATGTTGTTAGGGACTGGGCATGTAATGAATTATTGAAATGTAATTGCATGCTTGTTTTTCTTTTATCAATTCTTAAGCTTTCAACAAGAAAATAACCCAACGCAATGCAAAGGAAATTAAAAATGCTAATATTGGAATATTTTTACAGTTCAGATGTTACGTAATAATTAAAAAAGTATATATGGAACTCCATTCACATTATAATATTGTAGTGCTAGAGAATTTCCCACAATAGAGAAAAATTAACTGATAGCCCAATAGATCTAGTGCACAATGAGATAAAAATGACGAGAAAATAAAATTTTTATAAGAAAAATCCAAAAAGAGAGGTCCCACGAGGCCTAGCCCTGTTAAAATAGTTCATCTTATAGTTAAATTTATAGAGTATTGGTCTTTTACTTCAGCCAAGACTTCTTGGCCTTTATGACCACCTAGACTGTCGTGATGGGTGACACCCTCTAAGAGAACCTACTAGTCAGTTCTTCGCGTGAGAGCACAGGAGTAAACTTGATTCACACGAGATGATCGGGCCTTCTCAGTCGGCCATACCATTGAGACACTAGCCGATCCCCACCTCTGATCAAGAATTTTGTGCTTTATAGCCACCTGATTAAAATGTTGGGTGCTTCTTTTCAAATGGATCAGTTGGAACCGCCATCGAGGTCCCTTTTAGTAGAAACATAACAAGAAACTTGGTCACACGAGATTATTGAGTCTTCTCCCCCACCGTTACGAATGAGGTCAGGTCCGGGGTTTCATCGATTCTGTCGTTTCAAAAGATAGGTTAGACATATCAATCTGTCGTTTTGAGTGAGGTTAGACAATCCTTATCTCAACCATACAATGTCCAGTTTATCTGGCTTGACTGAACTTTTCGGTGGACAGTTAGCTTCGACTGTTGACCACCACCCCAACCATACCATGTCCAGTTTATCTGGCTTGGATGGGTATCTTTGTGGTTAGCTGATTTTGGCTAGCTAGTCACACCCTCAACCATACCTTGTCTAGTTTACCTAGCCTGGTTGAGGTTTTTTTTGTCTTCTCTTGGGATGTCGTCTCGATTGCTAGAAGAGACTTTCTTTTGAGGATGTTGTCAACAAGTGCATTGTGCTTTAGTGGTGCAACACACTTGTTGGGGGTACTTTGTTGGCATCAATTTTTTATGTTGCATGTGTAGGGCGTCCACCTGCATGACTTCGGATAGTCTACGGCCTATCTGTAACATTCGATAGTTTAGAAACCTACATAGAACCTTTCGGCGTATGTTGAGGGGCAAGTAAACAGGGTCATTATGTTAGGTTTTGGCTTGCGCTTAGGCGTAGGCCAGTCAGCATTTTACTGGTCGGATGGCTTCGGTCCGGTCAACAAGTTTTATTAGTCGCATTGTGCAGGAAATTGACTCAAATTGGCCCGTCCACCAACAAGCCTGTTCGGATGACCCCGGACGACGAAATGAACCACACGAGTGTGTCCAGAATGTTAATATTACCCAGAAAGGTGTCCATGTCACTACGACTTCGCATGCAGGCTTAAAATGTGCAAATTATTGTTTTCGACCTGATCATTAGAAAGTTGCCCGAACGACTTCGTATGACGAAACAGATTGCACGATCGCGTCCGAAACAATGATTTTACTTGGGAAGGACGTTCATTTTATCACAGCTTTGCGAGCGGGATAAAAATGTTTGAATTATCATTTTCGC
>NW_018164674.1:320704-321596 GCF_001263595.1 Phalaenopsis equestris
TACAAAGATTTATAATTAATTAAAAGTTTTAATTAGGAAAATATAATAAAAATTATTAATTATATTCAAATGATGTTTTAAATCTTGCCCCAATCCTTAACATCTTATGGCTACGCGATTAGTGTTGTCAAAACGATTCTTTGTTCGTGAACGGCTCGTGTTCGGCTCGCTAAGCAAACGAGTCGAGCACGAACACACTTTTTAAGCTAAAAATATAAACGAGCCGAACATGAGTTGGGCTCACTCATGTTCGGCTCGTTTACACCCCTACTCGTTGCATCGAGCTCTCCAACATTTCTATGTCTGCTTGTGAGACAAATCTGAGTAAGACTTCAACCCAACTCCTTATACATTTTAGTTGCATATTTTTATATGTTGGGATATTAGTTTTTGGTACTATGCATACCTCACTAACTTTTACTCGTTTATGTATCTCGTTGTGAGGTACGTCGGTGCATGGATCGGATGCCAACAGCTTTGAGCAAGCAAAGAGAACGCGTCTGCAACTGTCACGGTGGTGAGATTCCTTAACTTCGAGTCAGCATTAAAATTAGTGGTGTCTAGGCGTGTTGATTTGATCGCCGACACATGATGGGTGCGCCGGCGTGAACCGACACGACGAAATGCCTATGTAATTGATCGTTGCTCTCCGTGGGTTGGAATCTTAATTTTTCACGGCTTTGACAATCCTAATCTCCATTGGAAAGGTTAGTTGAGTTTAATCTTAGAGGACGGGAAAAGCTTTGTAGCTACCCGTCCTATAAGATCGATGGTATTTGTAGAGCAGAAAAAGCTTTGTAGCCAGTCCGCTCTACGAACGATAGAGAAATTCCCTTACGAGAAATTAGGGGGGGGGGGGGGGGGCGCCACACACACACCCCCCCAACGGCGT